>NC_053028.1:230460872-230625833 GCF_003073215.2 Triticum urartu
AAGCTTCGGCTGATGTATACGACGCAGAACGACCATACTATGCCCACGTGATGGTTAGTGCTATCAGGCCAGAGGCCCCTCGGATCAAATATCCAAATCGTAGTGGATTAGGAATGCGCGGTAACAAGCAGAGACTCACGAAAGATGTGACCCCGTTTCCCCGTCTCAAGGACTTGCGGCAAGGGCTAGGAATGCCCGGCCACGCCTCGTAATTATCCCGCGGGCACCCTCCAGGTCAACCCGTCTCCACATCACTCGCAATTAAGCTCGCGCGGGTACCCCTCTGGGTCGACCCGTCTTTAGTAACATGGTTCAGTGTAAAGTCATAATAACCATAGTAACTGTGTGTCCAAACATCAAGGGGAAAACCCGAGGAATCACCCCCGATGAATTCCACTCGATGTAATCATCAAGGTGAACGTAAGAGGAACCACCCCCGAGGTTCACACTTGAGGGGTTGCATGACAGAGCCGTATCGGAAGTGGTTAAGGAGGAAATCGCCCTCGATGACCACAAACGAATAGCTACACTACAGGTTAACATCAGAGTGATGTAGAGGGCTCACCCTCGGCACTCGATAGTAACCCAGTAGTGTCGAGCAACTAAGGGGAAAGTGATGTGCGGTGTCGGGGCCTGGTCTTCGATCATGTAGATCGAGTCGTCGATGATGAAGCAGGGGCAACAAGGACAAGTGGGGGTCTCTGATGGATCACTAACCAACCTATACTAAGCAGTTTAGGATAAGCAGATAAGGTACAACAGTAGATACAAAAGCAGGCTATGCATCAGAATAGGAGCAAACAATAACAGTAGCAAAATCTAATGCAAGCATGAGAGAAAGGAATGGGCGATATCGGGATGATCAAAGGGGGGGCTTGCCTGGTTGCTCAGACAAGAAGAAGGGGTCGTCGTCGACGTAGACAATCACAGCGGCATCAGCGGCAGTCTCGGGGTCTATCGGAGAGAAGAGGGGAAAGAAACAGTAAATACATAGCAAGCAAGAGCATATCAGGACAACAAACAGAGCTAGACGTGTTCTAACGCGGTGCTACACGATACCGGCGAAGGGGGAAGTCAATCAGGAATGTTTTCCCGGTCTCGGACATGTGTCAGACAAATGACCGGAGGGGGAATGTTCCATGTTCAGCATGCTAGGGGCATCTGACAGTGAACGGACCGCGTATTCGGATTCGTTGGGTTTTTCTGAGCAACTTTCATATAGAAAACATTTTCATCCGAGCCACGGTTTATTTTCTATGAATTTTCAAAGATTAAAGCATTTTCCGAAATTATTAACATTAACAGAAAAGGAATTATGATGTCAGCAGAGTGTCAGCATGACATCAGCAGGTCAACAGACCCGCTGGCTGGTCAAACTGACCAGTGGGCCCCACCTGTCATAGGCAGTGGAATAATAGAACTTTAAACTAACTAGAAAGAGGTTAATTAACAGCTGGGCCCCACATGTCAGTGACTATTTAACTTAACTAATCATTTTTATTTAGAAAAATGTTTATTTAACATAATATGCGAAGGGGCCCGCGTGTCAGTGACACTATGTGCCCAGTCAGCACAGTTGACCATGGTCAACATGGTCAACTGGGGCCAGGGGGCCCACGGGAAGTGACCCAGAGGCGGGCCCCGCCGGTGCCAGGTCAGCGCCGGAGCAACGCCGGCGAGGCCATCCGCGGCGGATCCGCGCCGGAGTTGGCCGGAATTCGCGCACAAGGCACGAGAGGGGGTGTGGCCTAGTGCGTTCGATCGGGCGTCCTACGCCGCATCGATCTATGGCGGTCTCGTGGGCTAACTCCGCCGGAGTGGAGCGCTACATCGACGGCGGCGGGCGGCGCGTTCAGACGGAGATCGGGATCGGCGCTACAGAGCATGTGCGAGCGAAGTAAAGGGCTGGGTGAGGTCTATGGCGCTCCAGGAGCTCGTCGGAGCTACTGGCTTGAGCGGAGGAGCTCGGTGGTGAGCCCTACGACGGCAATGGCGGACGGCGGAGCTCGGCTTGCGGGCAAGCTAGCTACAGCGCGGGGAAGAGCACGAGAGAGAGGGAGAGGGAGGCGGAGCTCACTGGGCGCCTGTAGGGGAGGGCAGCGGGCTCGAGGAGGGCGCGAGGTAGCCGGAATCGACGGAGAAGCGGCGGCTGTCGAAGGAAGAAGAAGACGGGGATCCGGCGATGTAGCTGCTCCAAGCTCGAGGTGGCGGTTGTAGGCGAAGTGGAGGTCCACGACAAAGCTAACGGGCACGTCGGACGGACATGGGGACGACGTTGGCCACGAGGGCGACGGCGGCCATGGCGGCAGTGGCGTCAGGGGGGCGGGGGGAAGGGGGATCGGGGGCGAGGGGGGGGGAGGGGGGGAACTGGGGGTGTCTAGGGTTATGGGAGGGCGCGGGCATCCTTGTAGGTCATCGGGGAGCCGCCGGATGGCCGGCGCGTGGCCATCCGCGGCCACGGCCGGTGTGTGTGTAGCTAGCGCGCCATGGATGAGCAGTGGGAAGGGAGGGAGGTGAGGTTGGGCTGGGCCGATGCACTGGGCTGACATGCCTAAGTGCACAGTGCCCCTCAGCCTTCTTTCTTTTTGCTTATGTTTTTATTATTTAATAAACAGAGATGGGTAAAAATATTGGGCATGCTATCTACTTAGGAAAAATATGGGAAGTGCCCTTTTTATTCCCTGGTGATCTTAGACAGTGCCACAACTATTTTGGAGACCAGAAGAATTCATTTGGTATTTTTCATAAATAGGATATCATAAAAAATGTTGAATTGGTGCTGTTATAATTGCTAATGCTCATCTTTGCACACAAGTGATGTTGTCTTCCTTAACAAATAATTGTTATGGGATTTTAGACAAATGATGAACATTTTTCCAGCAACTTTTGAGCAACCTCAAACTTCACTTGAATTTGAATTGACTAGTATTTCAATTGGGATATTGAACAAAGGTGATTAAGCACTGTTTGGAGAAAATGATTAGCTTAATCACAGAGGATTACTGTAGCATGACACTGGGGGTGTTACACAAAGCGTCTAGAAAACGGAGTAGAGACGATGGTCTTGCAATAGATAAGAGGGAGAGGCGAGACGGTGGTTTTGGAATGGAGATGATGGAGAGGAGAGGAGGTGGTTTTGTAATGGAGAAGATCAGAAGAGGGAGAGGCGAGACGGTGGTTTTGGAATGGAGAAGATGGAGAGGAGAGCAGGTGGTTTTGCAATGGAGAAGAGGGAGAGGAGCGTGCGGCAGCGATTTAGGATTGGACGAGAGGGCCGGCGCGCTGTGACTGGATCAAAATCAAAATCAATTTACCCTTCAATTAAGAAAGCGACCCCACATTAACTAGTCTCCCTTTTATTCTAGGTCATAATTGACCATGATTTTCGCACATAAAATATATGTTATACGTTGCAAAAATAATATAATTTGAAAGTACATTCAGATACGAATCAAACGATACAATTTTTGGCGACATGCATTCACATTTTGCTTGTCAAATACAGTACGTGGTCAAACTTTGACCCAAAATATGCAAAACAACAAAAAAATACTTCCAAGACCAGCACCGCTCTTCCGCTCTTCTCCTCTTAAACCACCGCCACTCCTCTCCTGTTCAAATCTAAATGCAGCGCCGCTCCTCTCCTCTTCCATTTCAAAACCACCACCCTCCTCTCCTGTTCCAGTCCAAAACCAGCGTCGCTCCTCTCCCGTTCTAATCCAAAACCAGCGCTGCTCCTCTCCTCTTCCATTCAAAAATCACCGCCGGCGAGTGAAGGTGCTGTGGAGAAGTAGATCGATGGAGGAGTACAACCGATACATGAGGATCGCAGAGGGCGACCCTGTGAAGCTAGTTAGGATGTTGGAGATACAGTCTTGGTTTGACAACAAGGACCAACTAGCAGCGACGGCGACATCCATGGCCAAATATCTGCAACAGAATGAAAAGGCGGCGATACTCCCGGAGGGAGTCGCGCCGGAGTACATAGAGCTGCTCCTCTGGGCCATGGAGCAAACAGATTCGCCGAATCCGATCATGAGGGAGCGGTGGTGGGAGTATCGATCCTAGATGGAGCATCCACCAGAGGTTGAAGGATCGAGCATCTACAGGGTGTCGTTTGTGAGGGTGTCCTGCCAGAGTGAGCCGATGGAGTCTTCGTCGACCGAACCCAACTGCAAGAGGAGAAAAGCAGTTGGCCCGACGACGCTTCCCCGCCATCGTCTCCCTCGCCGTTCACATCATCTCACGGGGCGGCTGTCTACTGCCGAGGAATAGGAGTGGGCTGCCCCCCCCAGCCCAATAGTCGGGCAGGTTGTGAATTGTCAGGAGGAGCTTAGGGTTGTCAGTATTTGCAGGTTGTGAATTGTGTTTTGTGTTGTGTATTTTGAGAGTACTTTCAGATATGAATGTCTTTTGAATTTCAGATTTGCAGTATTGAGCATATGAAATATTTTATGAATTCTAGATATCAATTTTTAGCACTTAAAAAATGTAGTTTCATAGGAGTATACAAGTGCAGACAATGTGATTCTCAGAGAAGAAACTGCAAGTTTCAGTTTCAGATAAGAAACTGCAAGTTCAGTTTCAGATAAGAAGCTGCAACTTTCAGAGGCAGAGCATTTATATTAACACGGCCTTTTCAAACAAGGTTAACATCATGTTGGAAGTTTTATTCATGGTCGAAAATGGAAGTACCAGCCAGTTAACATCATGCTGATCAACATTCATGCATAGCACATCTTCATATGATGCACAGTCAAAATGCCCACACAATGTCGAGTGTGCAAAACACAGAGAAAACGAGGGACGAAGTTTTGGCAAGTGTTGGACGTGGTTTTGGGCTGCCCCGTCTAGGCTTTCATTTTTAACATGCGCAGCCCATGACCTCGGATGGGAGGTCCATAGGCTTAGGGCCGTCATGTATCGACCGGCCTATGGACCTCCCATCCGAGGTTTTATTTTTGGCAGCCCAATTTATGTATTTTTTTGAAGAAAACGCAGAGGTCTGTTCTATTTTTCTATATAAGAATAGGAACGCCAGGTCCAACTTGTGTTTCCCTTCTAACTATATTATATATATTTAAATTATTTTATATGTTGACTGTTTAGTTCACATAATTGGCAAATAGATGACCGCTCTCGCGATCCCCTTCGCCCCCGCCACCACCTCCACCCTCACCGCCGCCCCCGCCCCTACCTCCCCCCTCGCCCCCATCATAGATCTCGCTGCCACCCCCCGCCTCCTGACTCCAGGCGCGCCTGCCCCCTTCAGCAAGTCCACTCGCGCGCCCCATGGAGTCGCTGGCCATATCCACGGGGGAATGGCTGGAAGACAGGAAGATGTACAAGATGCATCTCCCACATGTCTACAAAGTCTTCCTGCGGATGCTCCAGCCGCTCAACTCCGTCGCGCCGGCGGTGCTGCGGGAGACTTGAGGGAGGAGATGGAGGGAGCGGGCGATGCGGATCCGCGACGACACTCTCTCCTGGACCCAGTGCAAGCGCGAATGGAGGGAAGCAGAGGAGGAAGCTGCGAGGGAGGAAGCCGAGGAGGGACCGAATCCGTTCTCTCACTCATGCAGGTATGCTCGGATGTGCAAGGATCATGTGGATTGGGAGCTGCTGAATCTAGCCCTGCGGATCTACTTCGAAGGAGATTTCGCTGAGAAGCACAGGATGCCCCACCCCATGGAGCCGCCGATTGCGTTCGTTCGATGGGCGAAAGGAGAAGTGAATTCAGGAGATCCACGCCATGCTGCGAGATGGAAATGCTTGACTAGAGTCATGCCCACCAGCACGCCACCGGAGCCGGAGCAGGTGGATCTCCTACCTTACCTCTCCCCCAAACCTGCAGAAGATTGAAATTAGGCTTGCAATCTGCTTCAATTGAGCTGTCTGGTGGTTATTTCTGCTTCCTGAGAGACAACATCTGGCTGGAGGATGAGAAGGAACCAGGAACTCCGATGAATTTCCCCTATCACAATGGGGGGGAGCGCCGGTTGGGCAGTGGTACGGCCCACCTCCACCCCAAATGAGGGCACAATCTGGGCAGGCTCCTGTAATTGCCCAAGATCAATCTGCTAGTGGTTCTGACTCTCGGATCAGTGGGAAATCTCAAGGCAAGAATCAGCAAAAGAAGAGACAGGACATCCAGAAAACTGCTCCTGACCCTGCTTCGGGCCTTATGGCATACTCTGAGGTGATCTGCTACAACTGTGGGGAACCAGGGCATCATTTGGATAAATGTGTCAAGCCCAAGAGTTGTTTTATCTGCAAAATGGTTACCCATAAAGTTGAGAATTGCCCTGTCAGAAGGAAAACCCACGGTTCTGCTAGATATGTTGGAAGTGCTACTCCAGGATTAGGGTTCTACCACATAGACCCACCTGATGAAAATGTATCATGGCTCCCTGAAGAATGTGGGGATTGTTCTGGTAGAAGCTGGTGAAGTGACCAAGCAGGAACTTGCCACTGAGTTTGCAGACATTTACAAAACCAACTGGCCCTAGCCAATCAATGCCCTAGATGAGTGGACATTCTTGGTCAAATTCCCTCCTGAAATAGATGTAGTTCAAGTTGCTGGATACCCCTGTTTTGGTCTCCAAAAAGACAATGTTGTAGTCAATGTTGAAGTCTAGAAAGGCAGGATTGAGGCTGAAGAGGACCTCCAGGAAACTTGGATCAAGATCAGGAAATTGAACCCCCAAGTGGTGTGACTGGACTATGCTGGATCAAATCACTTCCACTCTGGGGGTCTTACTGGATGTGGATTGGCAGCATAATTTCAAGTCATTCTATAAAATTGTTAGGGTCAAAATCTTATGGAAAGATCCCTCCAAAATCCCTGCTGAAAGGGTTTTTGGAGTTGGGAACAAAATCTACAGGCTACTCGTTGAGGTGGAGTCCTTAACCCCCACTGAAACTGGCACCTCCACCAACCTCTCTGCTGGTACATATGTCTCTGCAGCTGAAACTGGTACCAATCTTACTAAAGATGATGAATCCAACAGGAGCTCTAGATCTGAATCAAATAATGGGCCTGCTGCCAATTCTGGGGCCCCTAACATCAGAGGACAGTCTTTTGGCCACAATCAGATGCTTGGAGAAACTACACCTACTTCAGTCCTCAAGACACACCTCTCTGATTCTCCATACACTCCTCAACTCAGCATCCAGGAAAAGATCTTGAATTCTGTGCTTGATGAAACTGATGGATTCAACCTCCTCAGAGAAATGGAGCTCCTAGAAGATGATAATATGATGGAATTAGAAGGTTCTGTAGATCTACAAGAGGATCAAGAGGCACTTATTGAAACAACTGAACTCCCAGACAATTTGGACTCAAAATACAACTCTGACTTCCTTGCCCTTCCTAAGGAGAAGCACCTCCCAAATGGGGTCCTGTTCAAGCCACCAGAACCAGTGCCAGGGTAGCTGGTGATAAGAGAACCATTATTTGAAAAGGCTCAACAGCTCAAAGAGGTTCAAAACCTGGAAGTGCAAAAACCCCAGGGTATGAAACACACTTCCTTCTCCATCTTTAATGATCCTTCCTTCAATGCCATTGCTGCTAAGATTGGTGTAGATGTTACTTCTCTTAATGATGGAATTTAATGCTCTTCCTTTATTTACCCTCACCAAAACAGATCTGAAGGCTCTATTTGTGAGAATTTTTCTCTAGATGGTAGTTCTAGTTTAGACCGCCTTCGATAAAGTTGACCTTGATTTCCTTATGAAACTCCTGGATCTTAGAGGTTTTGGGGGTAAATGGACTAGTTGGATCCAGCAACTTACTCATGGGGGGTCTGTTGGGGTCAAGTTAAATAACTGTGAAAGTGATTTTTTCCTTGATGGTAAAGGCCTTAGGCAAGGTGACCCCATCTCCCCGCTTTTGTTTAATTTAGTAGTGGTCATTATTACTAAAATGCTGAGAAAAGCTGCTGATTATAGTCTAATTACAGGGCTCTGTCCTGAGGTCTGCCCTGGTGGCATCATCTGCCTTCAATATGCAGATGATACCATCCTTTTCTTAGACAATGACTCCACACATGCTAGCAATCTGAAAACTGTTCTAACCTGTTTTGAACAAGTCTCAGGCATGAGAATCAACTACTTTAAAAGTGAATTCATCCCTATCAACATGGATGATCAGGAGTTAGCTGACTTCCTCTCTATTCTAGTCTGTAATAAAGGTAACTTCCCCATTAAGTACCTAGGTATCCCTCTCCACTATGATAAACTGAGGAGAGAGGATATCCAACCCCTTCTAGATAAAATCATTAAAAGGATTGTTGGGTGGAGGGGCAAACTTCTCTCTTACAGAGGTAGATTAATCCTCATACAAGCTTGTTTGGCTAGCATTCCAGTGTATCTCCTCTCCTTCTTCAAGTTCCCTAAATGGGCAGTGAACCTCATCAATTCTCAAATGTCTCATTGCTTGTGGAATGATTTTGAGGGAAATAGGAAGCTACACCTTGCTAATTGGGCCCTAGTCTCTATGAAAAAAGATTTTGGAGGCCTAGGCATACCTAACCTCCAAGAAATTAACATCTGTCTTCTAGGGTCTTGGATTAAAAGATTCTATGAGGAAGACCTGAAACCCTGGAAGCTTCTTATTGCCCATAAATACCTAGGAAATAAACCTCATATTTTTGTCCCTTCCTCCAACCCTAAGACCTCTAGATTCTGGAAAGGATTAAAATCTATTATGCATGCTGTGAAATTTGGATACAGATGGAACATAGGGGATGGGAGCAGAACCAGGTTCTGGGAAGATACTTGGTTTGGCACATCCCCCTAGCAGTCCAATTTTGGCCTATTTACTCTGTCCGCAATGAGCTTAACAAAAGTGTCAATAAAGTTTGGGACAGTCAATGCCTAAAACTCTCTTTTAGAAGGAACTTTAGTGATAGTCTCATGGAACAATGGTTCCAGTTGGAGGAAATTGCCAAAAGCATTACCTTTACTGCCGAGCCGGATGCCCTGATTTGGCAGCTGGACAATAAGGGGAAGTATTCCTTCAGCTCCCTCTATCATGTTATCAACTTTAGAGGGGTTCAACCCGTGTTTATCCCTACTGTCTGGAAATTGAGAGTTCCCCTAAAATTCATGTATTTCTCTGGCTTCTCTCCAAAAACAAATTGATGACTAGGGATAACCTTAGGAAGAGACACATCATCAAACCCCTTGATAGTGTTTACTGCTTGGAACAAGAGTCTTGTTCTCACCTATTTTTTGAATGTATAGTTGCTAAACATCTCTGGGCCCACATTGAGGAATATTTCTCTAGTCAGATTGGCTCATCCTTCGAATCTGTCGCCAGATTCTGGATTGCTACCAAAAAGTGCTCAGTTTTAAACACTGTTAGCTCAGCTGTCCTTTGGTGCCTCTGGAAATATAGAAATGCTATGATTTTCAGTAACATCTCCTGGATTTCCATTCCGCAGGTCTTGAGGTTGATCAGGAACATGGTGAGGAACTGGGCGATTCTCTCCTCTGGATCGGACAAGGACAAGTTGATGAGCTTCGTGGAAACCCTAACAAGATCCCTTCAGAAACCGTTGGCGATCACTTGTGGCTGAACAAGGCTCGACCTGCTCTGGGGCTAGACCCGTGGGCTCGTCTCAAGATCTCTGATGAAGATGATGGGCACCTGGCGCCGAAAAAGAGGGACATCCACCATGCTACGCCTTCCAGCCCGGTGTCTCCGCTTGCTTACTGGTCGCCGCAGGCTGACACGGCCCCTCGGCTGAAGACCATCAAGGCTTCGCTGGACCCTCCTTGTGTCATTTGAGTGCTCTATCTGCTCTGCCTTTGGCACCGCTCGGGTGATTTGTGTTATTCAGAGAACTTGTTCATCCGCCCCCTAGTTTGTAGCTTTTCTACCCTTGCTTTCGAACTGCTCTTTGAGCTGCTGTACCAGAATATGTTGTGGTTTCGTTCTCAGCAATGGAACCGGGGAGATGCTCCTTGTTTTTCTAAAAAATATATTTTATATGTTATTATATATTATTTTTATTGTCATCATATATTTAACAGATACTTACATATGTAAGAAAACAATATCCCACATCTTATTAACTTATAAAAATAATTTCTTAACAAATAAAATCGTGGATTGTTTTGGCACGAAAATCCTAGTGATTGTGTACAAAAGCTTGGTAAGATTTAAGGATAGATGTAATAATATCACTTATTATTTAAATATATTTATAACAAAATGCTCAGCCCCTTTTTATTTTTTGATAACATTGCTGGCCCAACCCAACATTATAATTAGAATCGGCCCAGCAAAATCGTGTATTTCGAGAAAGTGCAAATGTCATGTAATTTTTTAGGAAATAAAATAAACGGGCCGCATGGACGCTACATTATTTGTTCACCCAGCCCAGCTAATGGCTGTAATTCAAAAAAAGATCAAATTGACTGTAAATTCTATCGCGCAAAAAAAGACTGTAAATTCTGAAAAAAATGGGTTGAATACGTGCCACATTTTTGGAGGCTGAAATGTGGGCCAATAGGTCGAAGCCAATGCAAGTCGTTGTCAATTTAGTCAACAAATGATTCTGACATGTTAGCCGTTGGATTTACATCCAATGAACGGCATCCATCTTCAATCTCTCGTCTTCTTCCTCCAGCGCCGCTGGACCACCTCCCGCCTCCTACTGCTAGCAGCTCTGCTTAGCACGCTTCGCTATGAAGCGCTACTCCACCGTTGGCCAGGCCATCCCTCCACCCCTCCACACCTCCTGTTCTTCTCCACCGACTGCCGAACCACACCGCACTAGAACCAGTTAACCCTCGTACACCTCTCTGTCCGCTACTCTACTCCTGCATCTTCCCATCTCCGGCTCGTTGCTGTCCGGGGCCTCGCCTACGTCCACCACCTTGGATGCGCTCGGCGCGGCGTGGTCAACATGGTCAACGAACGACACCATCGGAAGTAGACTGTGCGTGGAGAGGCTGACAGCTTGGTCCGCGGCCGCACATAAGGAAATGCCTCCTTATTACGCGCAAAATAATGATTCCTCCACCTGACATCTGGGACCCACCGGAAGGGCCTCTGTATTTCGCGAAATAAATTGCCCCCCGCTGACATGTCGGACCCACCAGCTATCTTCCCATGCAAGGAAGTGCCTCCTTATTATGCACAAAAAAATGAATATTCCCCCTGCCAGCTGGAACCCAGCATAGTGGGAGGCTGACTTGTGGGCCTACCAAGTTGACGGGGACGGAGGGCTTTGTCAACTTAGTCAATATGAACGATTCTAGCTCCTGTTACCGTACGATGTTCATCCAACGGCCATAGTGCTTCTTCAACCTCTGGTCTTCTTGCTCCAGCCGCCCAAACCAGTGTCGGTCGTGCCGCGTGCTCCTGCCTCCCGTGGCCGGCTATGATGCTGCGGAGGCCTCACCGCCCCCCACTACTCCCACCGCTGGCCAGGCCATCCCTCTACTCACCCACACCCCCTGTTATTCTGCGGCGACAGCAGACTCACACCGCAGCCGAACCAGTGAACCCTCGTACTCCTCTTCGCGTGGGCATCACTGCTGCATCTTCCCCGGCTCCGAGTCGTCCCCTTCCTAATCCTCGCCGTCGTCCACCGCCCTGGTGCTCTCGACACGGCGTGGTCAACGTGGTCAACGACCGACTTCCATCGGAAGAGTACTATACGTGGAGAGGCTGACAACTGGGTCCACGGCAGCCGCAAGGAAGTGCCTCCTTATTACGCGGAAAATAATTATTCCTCTACCTGACAGCGGGGACCCACCGGACGGACCACCAGTATTTTGTGAAAAAATCATTTCCCCCTGACTGCTGGGACCCACCGGACGGGCCACCGTATTTCGTGAAAAAAATGTTCCCCCCGCTGTCAGCTCGGACCCACCGGAAGTGCCTCCTTATTACGCACAAAAAAATGAATACTCCCCCGACTAGCTGGGACCCACCTTGCTGGGAGGATGACTTGTGGGCCTACTAAGTTGACGGGGACGAAGGGCTTTGTCAACTTAGTCAATATGAACGATTCTAGCTCCAGTGACCGTACGATGTCCATCCAACGACCGTAGTGCTTCTTCAACCTCTGGTCTTCTTGCTCCAGCCGCCCAAAGCAGCGCCGGTCGTGCCGCATGCTCCTGCCTCCCGTGGTCGGTTGTGCTGCCGCAGAGGCCTCACCTCCCCCTACTATTCCCACCGCTGGTTAGGCCCTGCAGCGACGGCAGCCTCACACCACAGCCGAACCAGTGAACCCTCGTAGTCCTCTCCGCGCGGGCTTTCACTGCCGCGTCATCCCCTTCCTAGGCCTCGCCATCGTCCACCGCCGTGGTGCTCTCTGCGCAGCGTGGTCAACATGGTCAAGGAATGACTTCCATCGGAAGAGTACTGTACGTGGAGAGGCTGACAGCTGGGTCCACGGCCACAGCCCAGTTTTTTGTGATTTGCCAAGTAAGTCGCTTTGTCAGGCCTGTTGGGCTGCAAATCTTTCAAGACGAGGAGAGCTTTCATTCGGCTGGCCAAGAAAATGGCCCGTCAGTAATGAGAAATGGGTTGTACATTTTTAAAACACATCAAACCGGCAATTAGTTTCAAATATCTTTTTTTTCATTTCAAGATTTTAAATTACATTAATTTTTATGCATGGAGAATTTGTTGGATTTTATATTGATATACATTTATTTTTAATATCAGTTTGAATGTGAGTCGAAATTTCAGGATTAAAAACAGTTCGGACCACACCAAAATATGCAAAATTTCGTATAGTTTTTTAACCGTTGCCACAATATGGGATGTAATGCTAACAAAAAGAATATGGGCTCCAAAAAACCTTAAGAATTAGTAAATGGGCTGTAAATTATTAGAAATAATGGCAGATGGGTTGTATGTTGTTTTCCACAGATTTGAGGCTTTCCTAAAAAAAGGTTGACGCACAAGCACTGACTGTTGGATGTCCATCCAATGGTCGTCGTGCTTCTTCAATCTCTGCTCTTCCTGCTCCAGCCGCTCAAACAAGCGCCGGCGGGACTGCCTGCTCCCTCCTCCTCGTGGCCGGCTGTGCTGCCGCGCAGGCCTCACCGTCCGACCGTACTCCCATCGCTGGCCTAGCCATCCCTCTACTCACCCACACCTGCTGTTATTCTCCGGTGACGGCAGACGAACCAGTAAACCCTTGTACAGTCGTACTCCCCTCCGCGTGGGAAACAACTGTCGAGTCTTCCCTGCCTCCGTGTCCTCCCCTTCCTAGGCCTCGCCGTCGTCCACCGCCCTGGTGCTCTTGGCGCGGCATGGTCAACGTGGTCAAGGAATGACTTCCATCGGACATGAACTGTACGTGGAGAGGCTGACAGCTGGGTCCACGGGCGCAGCAAGGAAGTGCCTCCTTATTACGCGGAAAATAATGATTCCTCCACCTGACAGCTGGGACCCACTGGACGAGCCACTGTATTTCGTGAAAAAAAATGTTTCCCCCTGACTGCTGGGACCCACCAGCTACATCTTCGCACGCAAGGAAGTGCGTCTGGGCAAAAAAACGATTCGCCCCCTAACTGCTAGGACCGACCAGCTACATCTTTGCAGGCAAGGAAGTGCCTGACAGACAGGACCCACCTGGTCGAAGCGTACGTAGCATTGTCATTCTGGTCACGAACGTGTACGTGCATATATACTGGTCGATGTAGAGGCGCGCACGTGTCGTAGTAGAGGCGCGCATGTAGCATGTACATGTACGTACAACGGCCAGGGTGCAAGAAAGAAAATACGGTCACGTATGTGTACATACGGGCGGGGTCTCGAACGCCTACTTGCGCATACGTACGGCCAGGGCTCGTGTAGGCTGGGTCGGAACGGAGAAACAGCATCGTCGTCGTGTTCATGGGAAGGCAACGGAATGCGTCGTGTTCATGGGGAGGCAACAGAATGCGTCGTGTTCATGGGGAGGCAACAGAATGTGTCGTGTTCATTGGGAGGGCTTGGACGGAACAGGCGATGGAAACGAGACCTAGCATACCGCAGAACGGAGGAAACGGCCTTGTGTTCGACGGGCCACGTTCGAAACAGGATCCTGTTCATCGGGAGGGGCTGGCGTACCGCAAAACGGAGGAAACGGAGCTCCTACGGTCGAAACAGGGGTCCTGTTGATCGGGAGGGGTGTGGCGTATCGCAAAACGGACGAAACAGACTTGTGTTGGAGCGCTACGGTCGAAACGGGGGTCCTGTTCATCGGGAGGGGTGTGGCGTACCGCAAAACGGGACTCCACGGGATACTGTTCATCTCCACCGTCGACCTCCTCCAACCCCCACGGGCTCTTGTTCATCCAGCCTCCACGGGCTCCTGTTCATCCAGCCTCCACCGCGCGCTACTCCACCGGCTACTATTCAACCACCCCTCCACCATCTACTGTTCATCCAGCCCTCCACACCATGGGGTCCTGTTCAACCACCCCTCCACGGGCACCCCTCTACCGTCTACTGTTCATCCAGCCCTCCACACCACGGGGTCATGTTCAACCACCCCTCCACCGTCTACTGTTCATCCAGCCCTGCACACCATGGGGTCCTGTTCATCCACCCCTCCACGGGCACCCCTCCACCGTCTACTATTTATCCATCCCTCCACCACACCACGGGGTCCTGTTCATCCAGAGGCAACGCCACCGCTCACTGTTCATCCAAACCCCCCGCAACGCTCACTGTTCATCCCATCGATCGGCTTCAGTTAGCAGCAGTAGCGAAGGAATCGCTCGATCGGGTTCAGTTAACAGCCATCGATCGATCGCTCGGGTTCAGTAACGCGTAGCCTGCAGTCCAATCGCTCGGGTTCAGTTAGAGCCCAACGCCTCGCTCGGGTTCAGTTAGAGCCAACACCTCGCACACATGCGCGTACGTGTATGAGAGAAACGCGCATCGCTCGGCCCCCGACCTCCCACCGTAACCGGGAACTCCCCGAAATTTTACTCCCCCTCACTTCTACCACGGTTTTTCCGTCATGGACGGCCCAAAGAATGTCATGCAGCTGCGTCTCCGGCCCGCCCAGGACGAAAAGCCCATTTTCTGTCATGATTTTTTGTCATAGAAGTAGGAGCCCACCACATCTATGATGATACCGGGTTTTGTCACAATTATCGTCATAGAAGTGTCATATGTATGATAGAAAAAAAATTCGTTTGGCCCAAAATGTCACGGATGTGTCTTTTTTTTGTAGTGTTAAAATGGTTGTGATGTGGTATGATAGGGTGGTATCCTCTTTTGAACGATTCGAGTGGCTTGACTTGGCACATGTTCACGCATGTAGTTGAAACAAAATCAACATAGCCTCTACGATATTTATGTTCATGGTGCATTATATCCTACTCATGCTTGCATTCGGTGTTGATTAATTTTAATGCATGTTCATGACTGTTGTCGCTCTCTAGCTGGTCGCTTCCCAGTCTTTTGCTAGCCTTCACTTGTACTAAGCGGGAATACTGCTTGTGCATCCAATTCCATAAACCCCAAAGTTATTTCATATGAGTCCACCATACCTACCTACATATACGGTATCTACCTGCCGTTCCAAGTAAATTTGTATGTGCCAAACTCTAAACCTTCAAATAAACATTCTGTTTTGTATGCTCGAATAGCTCATGTATCAACTAGGGCTGTCCGTATCTTCCATGTTAGGCGGGTTATACTCAAGAGGAGTAGACTCTGCTCCTCACTCACGAGAAAATGGCTGGTCACCGGGATGCCCAGTCCCATGCTTTATGCAAATCAAATCAAAATAACTGCAAACAAAACTCCCCCGGGACTGTTGTTAGTTGGAGGCACTCGTTGTTTTGAGCAAGCCATGGATTGATGCTTGTTGGTGGAGAGGGGGTATAAACTTTACCATTCTATTTGGGAACCTCCTATAATGTGTGTAGCATGGAAGATATCGCCATCTCTTGGTTGTTATGTTGACAATGAAAGTATATCGCTCAAAATATTATTCATATCTATTTCAAAACCGAGCTATGGCACCTCTACAAATCCCTGCTTCCCTCTGCGAAGGGCCTATGTATTTACTTTTATGTTGAGTCATCATCCTCTTATTAAAAAGCACTAGTTGGAGAGCACCGCTGTCATTTTCATCCATTACTGTTAGTTTACATTGAGTATGACTTGACTGGATCTCTTTTAACATGAATTACAATGTCTAGTCGGTCCTTGATCTTTAAAGGTGCTCTGCATTTATGTTTTGTGGTCTTGGAAAGGGCTAGCGAGATACCATCCTGTTATATCATATCATGATTGTTTTGAGAAAGTGTTGTCATCCGAGATTTATTATTATTGCTCGCTAGTTGATTATGCCATTGATATGAGTAAACATGAGACCTAAGTGTTATTGTGAATATGATTAGTTCATAATCTTTGCTGAAAACTTGAATGTTGGCTTTACATATTTACAACAACAAGAGCAAACAGAGTTTGTAAAAGTTTTTCTTTATCACTTTCAGTTTATCAACTGAATTGCTTGAGGAGAAGCAAAGGTTTAAGCTTGGGGGAGCTGATATGTCCCCGTCGTATCTACTTTTCCAAACACTTTTGCCCTTGTTTTGGACTCTAACTTGCATGGTTTGAATGGAACTAACCCGGACTGACGCTGTTTTCAGCAGAATTGCCATGGTGTTATTTTTATGCAGAAATAAAAGTTTTTGGAATGACCAGAAAATCAACAAAGAATTATTTTGGAATATATAAAAAATACTGGAAGGAAGATCCACGTCAGGGGGGCCTCCACCTGTCCATGAGGGTGGGGGTGCGCCCTACCCCCCCCCCCCCCGGGGGGCCCCCCCCCCCTCGTGGGCCCCCTGATGCTCCACCGACCTCAACCTTGACTCCATATATTCACTTTCAGGGAGAAAAAAACCAGGGAGAAGGATTCATTGCGTTTTATGATACGGAGCCGACGCCAAGCCCTAAACTCTCACGGGAGGGCTGATCTCGAGTCCGTTCGGGGCTCCGGAGAGGGGAATCCGTCGCCATCATCATCATCAACCATCCTCCATCACCAATTTCATGATGCTCACCGCGGTGCGTGAGTAATTCTATCGTAGGCTTGCTGGAGGGTGATGGGTTGGATGAGATTTATCATGTAATCGAGTTAGTTTTGTTAGGGTTTGATCCCTAGTATCTACTATGTTCTGAGATTGATGTTGCTATGACTTTTCTATGCTTAATGCTTGTCACTAGGGCCCGAGTGCCATGATTTCAGATCTAAATCTATTATGTTTTCATCAATATATGAGAGTTCTTGATCCTATCTTGCAAGTCTATAGTCACCTACTATGTGTTATCATCCGGCAACCCCGAAGTGACAATAGTCGGGACCACTCCAGGTGATGACCGTAGTTTCAGGAGTTCATGTATTCACTATGTGTTAATGATTTGGTCCGGTACTCTATTAAAAGGAGGCCTTAATATCCCTTAGTTTCCAATATGATCCCTCTGCCACGGGAGGGTAGGACAAAAGATGTCATGCAAGTTCTTTTCCATAAGCACGTGTGACTATATTCGGAATACATGCCTACATTACATTGATGAACTGGAGCTAGTTCTGTGTCACCCTAGGTTATGACTGTTACATGATGAACCGCATCCGGCATAATTCTCCATCACCGATCCATTGCCTATGAGCTTTCCATATATTGTTCTTCGCTTATTTACTTTTCTGTTGCTATATTGTTATCATCACTATAAAACACTAAAAATATTACTTTTGCTACCATTACCTTTTGCCACCGTTACCACTACTATCATATTACTTTGCTACTAAACACTTTGCTGCAGATATTAAGTTTCCAGGTGTGGTTGAATTGATAACTCAGCTGCTAATACTTGAGAATATTCTTTGGCTCCCCTTGTGTCGAATCAATAAATTTGGGTTGAATACTCTACCCTCGAAAACTGTTGCGATCCCCTATACCTGTGGGTAGTCAGAGGGATGTTTCCCCGGCAGAACAGCTCTGCCGGATCCCTAGATTGGTTCCACCAAGGTTCCACCTCGAGACGGCGGCACTTCATCCCGAAAGCTTCCTTCTGATTTTTTTTCATGGCGAAAGACTTCATATAGCAAAAGATGGGCACTGGAGGGCTGCCAGGGGGCCCACGAGACAGGGGGGCGCGCCCAGGGGGGTAGGGCGCGCCCCCACCCTCGTGGATGGTGGGTGGCCCCCCTCTAGTGCTTTCTTCGTCCAATATTTTTTATGTATTCCAAAACTGATTTCCGCGGAGTTTCAGGACTTTAGGAGTTGTGCAGAATAGGTCTCTAATATTTGCTCCCTTTCCAGCCCAAAATTCTAGCTACCGGCATTCTCCCTCTTCATGTAAACCTTGTAAAATAAGAGAGAATAGGCATAAGTATTATGAGATAATGAGTAATAACAGCCCATAATGCAATAAATATCGATATAAAAGCATGATGCAAAATGGACGTATCAAGGGGCAAGCCATATTGAGGGGCTTTGCCTTCTCCAATTTTTTTGAAAGAGATCCAGGTTCCGTTGCCTGCCCGGGGGCCATCCCCCCGACATCAACCTTGACTGGGCCCCATCAGGCCCAAAGAGAATCAAGGAACCCTAAGGAGGAAGGGCGATGAATGTGTACCCCAAGGCAAAAGGGGCACCATATCAATATGGTCTTTTATCCATGTTAACCATAGACCTCTCCTGTCTATATAAAAGGAGGTCTAGGGTCCTCATTAGGGATCCAACCTAGAACTCAACTCTCGGTAGACATCTCAAACACCATTGTAATCCTCTTCATGAGGTATCCCCTCACCATGAATACCAAGACAAAGCAGGACATAGGGTATTACTCTTCGGAGGCCCGAACCTTGGTAAATTTTCTGTGCAGACTCCGTTCCGGTACTTTTGATCTCGTCATGAACTGTACCGAGGGATATGACGGGAATTATATCCATCAGTTGACGCGCCAGGCACATGCGACGTTGACCGAGAACGAACCCAGCTCGGAGAACCATTAGAGGTCGGCGATCTCTCGCTAAGCCACAGCCTCATGTTCGACACTTTCAAGATGATCGTTGACGGATCGAGGCAACTCCTTGACACCTCGCCTTCACGCTACATCAACACGTGTACAATAGGTAAGGAAATGCCCAAGAGGTCTATGATCGGCCTGGTCACTCTTCATGGTGTCGGATACAGGGCTCCCCGGACCCAAGAAGGTTTGAACTCAGGGGCGTGTATGAAGGTTTCAACCTCTCAAGTCTAGAGCTCGTCGCCCCGTAGGCTAGCCTAGCCGGATTCGTGGAGGTGAGGAAGAAGATGAACACGGCAGTTTACACAGGTTCGGGCCACCTTGCGGTGTAAAACCCTACTCCTGTTTGGTGGTGGATTGGCCTCATGAGGGGCTGAGGATGAACTAGTACAATGGGTGAACAGCCTCGCGAGAGCTGTGGTGGTGAGGTTGGAAAGGATTCGATCCCCTCCATGGTGGTGGCTAACCTATATTTATAGTGGCCTTGGTCCTCTCCCCAAAGCTTAGGCGCGAAGGGATTCCACACCGGCCAGTTTGAAAGAGGACAAGTAGTACATCTAATCCTGACGAAAGGTGGTGTTCGCCTGCAAAGCTTCTGGACATGACGCAGTGGTGGGCTCGGTGATGACCTCCGTCCTGCCGAGCCCGCGGTCTTGGTCTTGTAGCACCGGAATGGAAAGCTTTGGAGATTCCTAGGGAACCCACGCCTGTCCTTGCCTCCTTGGCACCAAAGAGGACACTGTCTCCTCTACGCCCGCTGGCGCCCGCCTGGCCTTGGTCGTCATGGCTCAAGTCATCGCAACCTCGTGTAGATCTGATACTGCTGCATAGCCTGCTTTTGTTACTACTGTTGATACCCTACCTGTTATCCTATATGTTTAGTATAGGTATGTTAGAGTCCCATCAGTTGGCCCTACACCCTTGTTTGTTTGACATGCTATATTATCGGGCTGTGATCCCCTCTAGGCAATGATCATGAATATACTTACACTATCACTGCTGGAAATATGCCTAGAGGCATTAATAAAGATATTATTATCATATTTCCCATTCATGATAAATGTTTACTATTCATGCTAGAATTGTATTGACAGGAAATTTCAATACATGTGTGGATACATAAACAACATTGTGTCCCTAGTGAGCCTCTACTAGACTAGCTCGTTGATCAAACATGGTTAAGGCTTCCTAACCATAGACATGAGTTGTCATTTGATAACGGGATCACATCATTAGGAGAATGATGTGATGGACAGACCCAACCGTAAGCTTAGCATCATATCGTATCACTTAGTTTATTTGCTACAACTTTCTTCGTGTCAAGTATCTGTTCTTTAGACCATGAGATCATGCCACTCCCAAATCCTAGAAGAATGCTTAGTGGGTTATCAAACATCACTTCGTAATTGGGTGATCATAAAGGTGCTCTACAGGTGTCGGTGTCAAAACCGGCGGATCTTGGTTAGGGGGTCCCGAGCTGTGGTTCTTGGATCAATGGGGAACAAGGGACAAAGGACACGATGTTTACCCAGGTTTAGGCTCTCTCAAAGAGGTAAAACCCTACGTCATGCTTGATTATATTGAAGTGTATATGATGATTACAGAGTCGATCTACCATGAGCTCAGATGAACTAAACCCTAGATGGGTAGGATGATGGTTGTTCTTCTAGCCCTACGGACTAAACCCTCTGGTTTATATAGGCACCAGGGGTACTAGGGTTACACATGGTCGGTTACAAAGAAGGGATAAACATGTCGATTCTCTAATCTTTGACTTGGAGGACACACCAAGGCTCTGAAGGTTGCTTGTCCGGACATGGAGTCGCCTTATAGCTTGGCCTTATAGTAGTCGTACAATGGCCCACCTATCCGACCCATAATAGATAGGCCAGCAACCCGAGGACCCCTAGTCCCGGACTCCCTCAACAGGTATTTTGAAAAGTGTTTGTTGGGTTGCATGGATCGAGACTGAGATTTGTCGCTCCGTGTGACGGAGAGATATCTCTGGGGCCTCTTGGTAATACGACATCGCAAGAAGCTTGCAAGCATGTGACTAATGAGTTTAGTGACGGGGATCTTGTATTATGGAATGAGTAAAGAGACTTGCCGGTAACAAGATTGAACTAGGTATGGAGATACCGACGATCGAATCTCGGGCAAGTAACATATTGCCGGACAAAGGGAATTGTATATGGGATTAACTGAATCCTCGACATCATGGTTCAACCGATCAAGATCTTCATTGAATATGTGGGAATCAATATGGGCATCCAGGTCCAGCTATTGATTATTGATCTATGAGGAGTCGGGATCATGTCTGCATGTTCCTGAACCCGTAGGGTTGCACACTTAACGTTTGGTAGCGCTAGGGCAGTATTGAGATATTAATATGGTGAACTCCGAAGGTTGTTTGGAGTCCCGGATGGGATCCAGTACATCACGAGGAGCTTTGAAATGGTCTGGAGGTAAAGAGAAAGTTGTTGTCTGGGTTTCAAAAAAGGTTCGATTTTTTCGGTATTGTACCAAGAAGCTTCCGGAAGGTTCCAATGGGTTCTGGAAGTCCACCACTGGGTTCCACCAGCCCCCATAGACTAGCGTGGATGTAGCCTATTGGGAGGCTCCTTGGCCTTATTGGTCCAAGCACACCAGCCCCTACCTGGCCCATGCGGATAGGGGTGGGGAAACCCTAAGGGTGCGAGGCGCCACCCTTCCTTGGAGGGCAAGGCACCCCCTAGGCCGCCGCCCCTCCCTTGGAGGAGGGGCTAGGGCTGGTCGCCCCCTCCCTCACCCCTATATATAGTGGGGAGGCGCAGGGGGCTGCACCCTTCGACCCTTGCTCGTCTCCCTCCAGTTACACCTCCTCCACCTCGCGTAGATGCTTGGCGAAGCCCTGCTGCAGTTCCGTTGCTGCCACCACCACCATGCCATCGTGTTAGTTCAGATCTCATCTACCTCCTCTCCCTTTCTTGCTAGATCACGAAGGACACGACGCCACCAAGCCGAATGTGTGCTAAACTCGGAGGTGCCGCACGTGCGGTACTTGGATCGGATTGGATCCTAACGCGAGTACGACTACGCCAACCATGATCTTTGGATCGTTAACTCTTTCGGTCTACAAGGGTACATAGACACACTCCTCTCTCTCTCTCTCTCGTTGCTAGCATCTCCATAGATAGATCTTTAGGTGTTTCGTAGGAACTTTTTTTGTTTTCCATGTAACGTTCCCCATCAATTACACTACACATGATACATGATACAGTAAAGTCGGGTCATCTCGGACAACACCTGTGAGTGATTCTTTGTGGCAGAACGACAGGGCAAGTGGAGACCACCTAGGAGAGAGGTGGGCCTGATCCCTGGTCGGTGCCCACCCGTGATGTATATGGCGTGTTGACCTCTCTGGAGAGCCTAGGTAGGACTAAGGCGTGTCGATTATCCGAGGTCGGGCATTACCCAAAAAAGTGTGTCCGGCAAGAGGCAATCGAGTGTATCGGGAAATGTGGTGCACCCCTACACGGAAGTTAAACTATTTGAATAGTCGTGTCCGTGGTAACATGACAACTTGGAGTTGTATCCCGACCTCTTACAACTAAAACCGAATACTTGTTAAAACACACCCAGATAACAAACAGATACACCCGATGATCACTTTCTTTCAGGGAGACGAGGAGAGGATCTCCGGGTAGGTTACTGTTATATGTATGTACAAGTTGATACCAGATACGCCCCTCTCTTCTACTGCTGAAAGATGTAGTCTTCGATAGGATGAGCTTCCCCCCTTATTTTGCATTTGTGCAGTATAGTCCACAGAATATTACCCCATTCCTTTGGTACCGATGCATGTCTAGTATAGATCTGATGTAAGTCTTGCGAGTACTTTGGATGAGTAATCACCGTTGCCTTGCTACTCTTTTCATTCAACCCGATTGCTGCAACAGTTGGTAGCACCGCGGATGCAGGTTACCACGACGGTGCTTACAACGTGGAGACCGACGACCAGGAGTAGTCCAGAGGTACCAGGCAAGAGGCCTTGCCTTTCGATCTAGTGCCGTTGTTTTGCTCAGCCTTCTTAAAGGAAAACTTGTCTAACTATATTTGTACTCAGATATTATTTGCTTTTGTGACTGATGTAATATGGGTCGTCGTGGCCCTTGTTTGTAATATAAAGATTTATGTTTAATTTGCGTCGTAGAGTTGTGTTGTGATATTGACGTGAGTCACCGTTCATGATCATGCATGATGCATGTATGGTTAGTGCATGATTATAAACGGGGGCGTCACAATACTTCTGCCCCTCTGCGCTCCCCTCCCGGGGCACCTTGGCGGCGCCCCGGGAAGAAAGGCGGCGGGGCATATAGGATGCCCAACGACGGGATCCACGGCATGGACAAACGTCGCCGGGAATGGACGTGCTCGAGCCGCCGATGTGCCCATGTTTCTCCCAGCGCTCGAGGCCGCCGAAGGTCATTAGACGGATGCCCCCGCTTGGTGGCGTGAGCCGGCGTTGACTAGCCGTCAATTTGGATGCCGATGGAGAAGAGACCGTCGGGTCTCCCACCTCCACGCCCGAGCTCATGCGGGAGAGGAGCTCCTGAGCGGTGCCAGCATCCTCAAGCCTCCACCGCTTTTCGCTCCCCCCCCCCCTGCACGTCGCCATCCCAGCCACCGTCGGCGAGCTGGCGCGCTATCGCACCTCTGTTTTCTCTCCCTCCTTCCTATGTGGTGAGAGTGAGTGAATGAATAAGGTGGTGGGTGGGTGGGGGTGGAGGGGGGGGATGGGACTGGGAGGAAAAACGTTCGCGACGATATGATGGTGTTCCGAACAAAAAGAAACCGCTGACCTGGCTAATCTCCTAGCTTTAAGATCCATGTTTTGAATCAAAGGTCCATAAGACGTTCGCCCCTAAATCTTTAAAATCCGACGTTAGATTTTTATCAGTTCCTAATATTTATACATGTTGCAACCCATAGTATAGATAGAAAACTAACTGTGGATTAGTTTGGCAAGCCATTATCCAAGCATCAACTTGTTATTCCGGAAGAGAGCAAGAACTTATTTTCAGGGAGGCCTGCTGAAGATGTTAGGTATTGCTAACACGCATGGACTGGGTTAGAAAATATGCGTGTAACCAGCGCCCAGATGATAGCAACATTTTATCTTCCGACGACGTACAAGCGACGGTACCAGTAATTTTTACTAAGTACTGTACTTGTAAATTCTGATATTCTTTCGGAGGGGGTGCAGCTGTTCGAATGCCAATTCTGTTTCCTTTCAGTCCCTCTCAGGTTCTTGTTAGAAATCCTGTTGCCGTCCTGCTGCGCCATCGTGCTTATTCCAAGACGCGTTCAGGAGATATATATGACAAGTATGTAACTTACAGGTCGCTAGCATGTCATCCAAACTGTTACAGTAACAGTATGATACTAGAATAATGCAGAGAGAAATACAGAGCATTGACCATGTGCTCTGTGATTCGCCGAGGGACTTTTGGGTAGCTTGGACTCCGGAGGGTTCCTTGCATCGGCCTACTACTAACCGAATCGGACCATTGGACGACTTGACTGCCTGCGCTTGCCGGCCGAAATGGACGGAGCTCCTTATTTTACATGGAGGCCGGCTGATTCCTGCACTCCTGTTCCATTTTCTGTACAATGCATGTTTAGCCTGGCCAAAAAATATCTGCAACCGGTGACAGGGCGTACTTGACCAAACAAACATCCCTCCTGCTTTATTATACAGAAAATGAGTATGATTCCCTGAAATGATGGGAGGTACCTGTACGAAGAACAAGCCAACAACAACTAGGAGCAACCTATGTCTTATCGACGTGAATAAATTACACGTTATCTCCAAATTTCAGAGGAAACTTCGCACAAGTATTTTAATCCGCGCGTGCTGTCAGCCTGTGCTATGACATCACACGGAAAATTGGCGTAAGACTAAAGAAAGGGGATTAATGTGAAGGGATTATTTCAATGGTCAAGACTTGGCAATCTTGGATAAACTCAAAGCCAGAGAAAGTCCCATGCATTTTTCTTAGAAGGGGAAGTCCCATGCAGGTTCGATAGGACTTGAGTGTTCAGCAAGGATAATCTTGTATTTAAATTCTGTATACGCAACCTCCATGAAATAACGTTGTCAAGTTCTGCACGGGTTAGACTCTTTTTTTGTTGTTGTTGTTGTTGAGAAAGCAAGGGTTAGACAAAATTTAGACTGGAGCATAGAAGGCACTTGTCTAATAATAACAATGCAAGTTGTGCAACTGAACACTTCGACATAGCGCCCCTAAAGATTGGTATATATGGTGGATACCGGTGGCAATAAAGTTTAACCACAAGAACAGGCGCTCATCACCGGCGTAATTCCTATCACCTAAACCCAGATGGTCAATGCAACATCTTATGCAGGACAGCACTGAAGCCGCAGAGCAATAGTCAAAAGGGAATATGTAGGATCGGGTTAAATGGCAAACGCTGACCACATATTGGAAGAAGACGGACACTGTTCGACGGCATCCCACGCAACGCGAGTCAAACTTGCGTGCAGAGTGGCCTTGATTCATCAAATCTAATTTCTTGGAAGGCCAAGAAATTTCCGAATGCACCAAGTTCATCCTATATATATAAAAGTTGAATGAGTTCGTTCCAGGGATAGTAGATGTTTGAAAGATAGCAATGTAGCACCGGTTCCATGCTAGCAAAGCAAAATAGACACTATTCAAATTCAAGCCTCGGCGGCACTATCCCATTTCAGCGCGGGTTCACACGCACCCGAGCTAGCCGTGGCTAAACAAAAAGACGGCGACGACCGGCTGGGCGTGTATGTTCAGGTCACGGACAAAGTTCCAAAACAGATCGAGGCAGGGTGTGCCTGGATCAGCTCAGCGGGACCTCACCTGCCCACGTCGTCGTAACATGCTCCGGATCCCACGCACCAGCGACGGCGACCGGGATGTCTGTTCGCGAATATGACTAAAACCATGAGGCGTTCTTACAACTTTCTCTCATTTCTCTCTCCTAACCCTAGACGGCTAGGGTGATCCTTGTTATCAGACTTTATCGGCGAGTCCATGAATTCACCTCTCCTTTGCACGCCACTCCGGCGACCGGTGGCAAGAAGGAAAATCTCGATGTCTCCACTTTGATTAGTAGTTTAGATTATGGTTTTTGTCCTCGTAGATGCGGCGTTTGGGTGAATGACAGCTTCTTCTTCGATTTTGCCTTTCGGACTTCGATCCCCCTCCAGTTCGTCGGTTCGGATGTAGTCGATGGGGCTCTGGCGTACGGTCCTCCCGTCTCCTTGGTGGAGTGATGTTAGGGTTTCTCGACATGTAGCGCGATCTGATGTCAGCTGCTTCATATATCTATACAAAAGTTTAATCTAGGGCGCTGGTCTTTGAAAGTGCCGCCATTAATAAAGGTCAAGCTGGCTCTGATAGGGAAGCGGCGACAATGGGTCGTTCTGACCGTATTGGTGGTTGTTTGATGGTCTCTGAATCTCGACGTAATTTTATTATATTTGAGATACTTTGTACTTCCTGTAAATTTTTATAATAGACAATTCTTTTCAGAAAAATGACTGAAACCATCCATACCGTGAGATACAATTCTAGTATGTTTTTTTGGACGCGCAGAAAAAGCTGGGAAACTCTATAGTTAGACCTGGGCACCTGGCACCCCGCCATTTCCCACACATGCATTTAAATATGTCAACTGACCGTACGCCGTCGCTGTACTCCACGTTTCCCCTACGATGCCATGAGCTCCGCCTTCCCGGTCAGGCCGTGATCGGCAGGGACGGAGGAATTTCCCGTGCGCCTTCCCTTTCCCCCGGCCCGCACCACCAACTCTCACCTCGCCGCAACATATATAGAGCCTGCAGGGGCGACACCGTGGATCCTCCCTCCCTCCCTCACCCGCTCCACACAACCACAGTCGCTCTGTCCACCATGGCGCGGCACGACTCTCTCCGGCGCTTCGGCGCCAGCTGCCTCGTCGCCGTGCTGTTTCTCTGGCTCTGCGCCGCCTTCGTCTGCAGCGCGAGGGAGCAGCGGCCGCTGCGGGAGCTGGAGGAGCGGGTGGTGGTGAGGAGCTACGGCCCGTACGCTTCCTTCGACCGGAGCGACTCGGCCACCCTGCAGGTGCTCAAGGACGCCATCATCAACGGCGGCGCGCTCCAGCTCACGCCCGACACCCGCAACAACGACGCCTACCTCGTCAACAAGTCCGGCTCCGTCCTCCTCAAGCAGCCCTTCACGATCTGGCACACTCTCCCCGACGACGAGACCGAGGTCCCCGGTGGCGGCAACGGCGGCACCGGCACCGGCCGTGCGCCGCGGCCGCAGCCTCCGCGTGTCCGTGTCGTGTCGTTCAACAGCACCTTCTCCATGAACGTGTTCTACGACAAGGCGGTCCCCGGCGAGGGCCTGGCGTTCGTCATCGCGCCCTCGCTCGACAAGCCGCCTCCCGGCAGCCACGGCGGGTTCCTCGGCCTCACCAACGCGACGCTGCAGGCCGCCGGCCCATCCAAGAACCGCTTCGTGGCGATCGAGTTCGACACCTTCAACCAGAGCCACGACCCGAGCGCTAACCACGTCGGCCTCGACATCGGCAGCGTCGTGTCCAACGCCACGGCCAACCTCGCCGACTTCAACATCACCATCGCCACCAACGCCCAGACGTCCGCCAACTACACCGTCTGGATCGAGTACGACGGCGTGGGCCGGCGTGTCACGGTGTACATGGGCGGCAAGGGGAAACCGAAGCCGGCGACCCCGGTCCTGGCCAGCCCGCTGGACCTCAGCGAGCACGTCCCCGAGCAGGCATACATCGGCTTCACGGCTTCCACGGGCACCACCTTCGAGCTCAACTGCATCCTGGAATGGAGCATGTCAATCGAGACCTTCCCCAAGAAGGAGAAGAAGGAGTGGATAATCCTCGTCGCCGTCTTCGCGTCCGTCGCCGTGATCGCCACCGCCATTGCCGCCTTCTTCCTGGCCAGAATGTCGCGGGCGAGGCGCAAGATACAGAGGAGCCAGACGCGGCTGGGGCACACGCTGAGCCACCTCCCGGGGATGCCGAGGGAGTTCTCGTACGAGATGCTGAGGAAGGCGACCAAGAACTTCGACGAGCGGCTGCGGCTGGGGAAAGGAGGGTACGGCGTCGTGTACAAGGGGACGCTCCCTGCCGAGCACGGCCAGACGGAGCCGTCGGAGGTCGCCGTGAAGAAGTTCATCCGGGATGATGCCAGGTGCGTCGAGGACTTCGTCAAGGAGGTGGACATCATCAACCGCCTTCGCCACAAGAACATCGTGCCCCTCATTGGTATGTGCATGAATCCCTCACTTAATCACATGATCATTGTTTATCAGCCGAGACTTGACTAGGAAAATGATGGTTTAGTCCTAATCAACCGTTCTCTAGTTAGTTTTGCTGCTTCCGTTTGTATTTTAAGGCATTGACAAGTCCAAGTGATGGAGTAGATGCCAGTACTCTATTCAGATCACAACGCGTTTATGCAATCGTTAACGGGCTACCAAACGTAGCATTGTCACTTGCTACACGAAACGTGAATGATCAAATGTAGTTATATCTATAGTCTCTTTGAATTTTCTAGTATCTGAGGACCAAGGTGCAACAAAAATAGATTATTGGTTAGGTGATGGTTCTGAACGTCTAGTTGCGTTTTTGGTGCAGGTTGGTGTTACAAGAAAGGGCAGCTGCTGCTGGTGTACGAGTACATGCCCAACGGCAGCCTCGACCAGCACCTCTTCCGGCGCGGCGGCGCCCAGGAGCAGCGGGCGGTGCCGCTCAGCTGGGCGAGCCGCTACGGCATCGTCGCCGACGTTGCCTCTGGCCTGCACTACGTGCACCACGAGTATGGCCGCACGGTGCTCCACCGCGACATCAAGGCCAGCAACGTCATGCTGGACGCGTCCTTCTCGGCGCGCCTCGGGGACTTCGGCCTCGCCCGCGTCATCGACTTCGACCGGAGCTCCTTCACCGACATCGGCGTCGCCGGCACGCGCGGTTACATCGCGCCGGAGTACTCCGTGGGGCACAAGGCCACGAGCCAGACGGACGTGTTCGCCTTCGGCGCGCTCGTGCTGGAGGTCGTCACGGGCCGCACCGCGCTGCGCGACGATGCGACCTGCCCGCTGCTGGTTGACTTCGTGTGGCGGATGCACGGCCGCGGCGCGCTGGTCGGGGCCGTGGACCAGGATCTCGGCACGGCAGGGTACGACTCCGACGAGGCCAACAGGCTGCTGCTCCTCGGACTCGCGTGCAGCAGCCCCAACCCCGGGGACAGGCCCACCATGCCGGAGGTGCTGCAGATCGTGTCCAAGAAGGCGCCGCCGCCGGAGGTGCCGCTGTTCAAGCCGACCTTCGTGTGGCCGCCGGAAGGGGGAGCGGCGCACTTCAGCCTGAGCGACATCGAGATGACGACGAGCAGCGGGGGCAGCTACGTCGGCACAGGCACTGGTTCGTCGACGCGCGCGACGCAGGAGACATCCTACGACAGCTTCCGGCAGCCGCCCTCGGCACCAAACAACAGCCAGGAGTACTTCCCCGCTCTGTCCTCCGGCCGGTGACGAAGTTAACATATGTAAACTGTAAAACTGGCCATGAGCGAAAGGTAATCATAGTAAATGTAAATACATGTAGATATTACGTGCTTAGTAGTACGGTGTTCTTCATTAGTTTGTTCAAGCTAGGGAATGAGAGGTACGTGTTGCTCTGGCAAGGAGGAGATCTTACCTTGCAAAGCCATATGGCAAGGTTCACTGCAGATCGACGAGTCCAAGTGAAGCCCAAGTGTCTACTCTAATGTGTATCAGCTAGCTAGTCCTATGATTTTCAGAAGTGAGGCTAGTGTTGTTAATATGCTTTGGTTATTTGTTTTGGTTTCTTGAGTAACAAAGATCCAAAAAAATGTTTGTGATAATGCGAAGAGGAGAAGTGGAAAATCGTGTTAATCCAGCATGTTTTACTTTCTGTATGCGACATCTATCATTTCTTTTCGAAGAGAACGTGATCCCTTTCTTAGCTTGATTTTTAAATGAGCATCCTTTTTATTAGTTTTGTCGAGGAATAAACATAGGATTGGATCGTTCAATGACAAACCAACAATAGCATTAACGATGCAACACCATCATTTGGAAGATGGCCGCTACCCGCTTGACTCGGCGACCTCGGCATACAAACGGGCCTGCTAAGTCTCAGTCGAGTGAGACTTAAGTTCGAGTCGATGCTATATTCACAGAATCTTATGTTGAGATCCGAGCAAATTTTTTTTTATAGTTTTTATTATTTCTTTCTTACATGTTATGTCACTTGACTTAGACTTGATTAAGTCTTAGTCGACTGAGACCTAGCAACACCCGCATACAAAATACCAGTTCTTGGGTTGGTCTCGACCAACATGAACAAAAATAATCTTTTATATTTCAATAGCTAACCCTCACTAACTATTTGAGAGCACATGCAGCTGTGCCACCTCATCACCCACAATAAGAAATTAATTGCATGCTTGCAAATGTCCTTCATATCCATTTTTTCTTGAGAGAATTCCTTATTTAACACTGTGTCTAAATTTTATGCCCTATTTGACATCGACAAATAGTTTCTTCCCTATATAGCAACGAGTCTAAATTTTATGCCTTTTATAACACTTATGTCCATTTTTAGCCTAAATGATACTTGAAAAGATCCTTTTGCCCCTCAAGTGATATGTTTGGGTGCACGTGCTTTTCAATAATTTCTTTATCATTTTTATTAATAATTATTATACTATTAATTGTTGGATTTTCTTATGGAGCTCACATAATCTATTTTAAATATCTGAGTTTTCTTTTAGTGCAGGATCTCCAAGGAAGAATATATGTATGTCTAGATACATTATATAGTGGATGCATACATTAGATGGTCTATCATTGCCTTCGTACGTAGTGCATGGCAAAATTGCCCACGCGTACAATTGCATGCATGCATCGAAGGCCATACACGGCAGTAGCATGTACTCCGTACGTGGCTTATGGCTCTAGCAGATGTATGCTGTATGCATACAATTCTGAATACCCACACGTCTATGCTGCACGTACAGAATACACATAGCCATGTATGTGTGTGCGTGTGTACGTGCGTGTTTGTGCTGCTGCGTGCGTGTGCGCTGTTGTGTGCGCGCGTGCGTATGTGCAGTGTGCTGCTGTGTGCGTGCTCCTGCCGATGGGTGCGTGTGCGCTACTGCCTCATTGATGTTATGTGTATACTACTGCACCTCACACACACATATATCACATGAGGAGCAAATGGGTCTTTTTAGGTGTCATTTAGAGTCAAAATGGATGAAAGTGTCATAAAGGGCATAAAATTTTAATTCGTTGTTAGATAAGGAAGAAAAAGTTTTTGAGTGTTAAATAAGGAAACAAAATTTAAAATAGTGTTAAATAAGGAATTCTCTCTTTTTTCTTCTCCCACACTTATGCGGTATTTTCTTGGAACTATCTACTGATGAGTGCACATATGTTGTGATAAAAATATGCAATATATTATTAATTTAAATATTCATGTTCATACAATCAAATTTCATGAAAATATATTGTAACAAATTCCCGCGACAATATGCAAGGTGTCATCTAGGTTGATAAATATGGGGGCGCCGAAGTGCAAGATGTTCGAAATAGGGTTTGGATGGCCGACTGCCTCGTGAAAGGTGGAACGCCAAACCGTGGACTATATATCTCTTATGCAGTCGTGCCGGCTGCCCACTTGCTCTTCTTATGTCGCTACTCCGTTCGGCTCTAGCACATCGTAAAAGGTCGGATTGAGCTGCATCCCCATGAACCATATACAAGGAGCGACACAATTCTTAGTAGTACTTCCTCCGTTTCATAATATAAGGTATTTTTTTAAACTGTGTTAGCTTGTAAAAATATTTTATATTATGGGACGGAGAAAGAACAAATGTAATAGTAGGTCATTATGTGGTGAGTCAACTTGCATTGCTCGATCGCGTCTACGTCTAGCTCGAGCAACCTCAATTAAAGTTAGCAAGCTAGCTAGTTTGATAACATTGCAGCACTCTTTCACTACGTAGTGTGTGACCACGTCGTCGCGGTCGACATGCTCGGAAGCAGCCCCATGCATGGCAGGCGGTACGGTGCTGGTGGCGCCGGGGGTGAAGGACAAGCAGGTCATCCCTGCGAGCGGGACGTGCTCAACGAGAAGCACGCCGTCGCAGGATCCGGACCGGCGTGCGCAGCGCCTTCTACGTCCTCGACCTCGCCAGGGTCGTCCACCTGTACATGCGCGCTGGCGCCGCGCGCTGCCGGACGTGCAGGCAACCCGGAGCCGTCAAGTGCAACCCGCACGCGGCGCTCGGCTCATCCTCGGCATCAACGGCGACAATGGCGCCGCCAAGTTCGACCTCGGCACCAAGTACGGCGCGCACGCCGAAGAGGTAGCGCCGCTCCTCCGCGCCGCGCAGCGCGCGTGCCTGGGCGTGGCCGGCGTGTCCTTGCACACCGGCGGCCGCGGGACCCACACCAACGTTTACCGCGGGCTGTGGAGGACACGCGCGCGGCGTTCGACACGGCCGCCGTGCTCGGCATCCCGCCCATGCGCGTGCTCGATATCGGGGGGCAGCTTCGTGCCAGGAGACGCCGCGTTCGACGAGGCGGCGGACGGGCGAAGGTCTTTCTTTTTGTCCTTTCTGATGAAGGCCTATCTGATGGGCCGAAGGCTAGGGCCCAGTGATCCGGAGCTCTTTGCTGCTGGTGGGCTGGGAACAAAAAAAACACAGCAATTCGGTCGCCGTTTAGAACCGGGAGCTCCTAAGCCGCGCCTTTAGCGCCGCTAAGGCTTACTGGCGCCCACGCGGTTCCCACCTGGGCCTGGCCCAAACAAGGCCGACGCAACCGTTCGGGACGCTGTTAAGAGCGAAAAAACAGCAAAAAAGATGGCGCTCCCAAGATTCGATCTCAAGCCACTGCCGCCCTATACTAGTGTTCCTAACCACTAGAACAACTTGCCTACTGTGAATGATAGCAGCGCCGACACTATAAGGACGTGCAGCAGCGCTATTTCTTGCATGTATACTATATCACTTAATTTCCGAATTATTTACAAAAAACATCGTGAATTTGAATAAATTCATCGTTTTAGAAAAAGAGTTCGCAAAAATTGAAAAAAACTCAACAATTTTGAAAAAAGTTCATCAAATTTTTAAAAAGTTCATCGGACTTCAAAGTTCAATTAATTTGGAAAAGTTCACCAAGTTAACAAAAGGTTTATCAATTTTGAAAAAAGTTCACCGTTATGAAAATAAGTTCACCATTTTGAAAAAAAGTTCACTGTTTTGAGAAAAGTTCATCGATTTGGAAAAAGTTCATCGATTTTGACGTAAAAGTTCATCAGTAGAAAGAAGTTTATCAATTTTGAAAAAAGTTCACCGTTTTGTAAAAAAGTTCATCAATTTGAAAATAGTTCGTTGGTTTTGAAGAAAAATTTCATCAAGTAGAAAGAAGTTTTATCAATTTTGAAAAAAATTCATAGATTTGAAAAATGGTTCATCAATTTTAAAAAAGTTCATCGACTTGAAATAAAGTTCACAAAAAATAAAGTTCACAAAAAATAAAGTTCACGAAAATAGTTCATCAATTTTGAAGAAAAAATCATCGACTTTGAAAAAAATGCATCGATTTTGAAAAAGTTCATTGATTTTAAATAAAAGTTCATCAATCTGAAAATAGTTCATAGAATTTGAAAAAAAAAAGTTCACGCATTTGAAAAAGAAATACAGAATGGGAAAAAGAAAAAAGAAAAAAACTGTTCCAAAAAAAACGGTTCCCAAAAGTGGGGGATTCCGCGACCGTGACAAAGAATAAACCAAACATGACAGTAGTGACACATATCAAGGCTTATCGTAGTGGTTGGTGCGTTGCTCTTTGAACATAGAGATCCTAGGTTCGAACCCTGCCTCAGATGCTGTTTTTTGCTTTGATTCAGTTTGAACAGAATTAAAAAAAAAGACAGAATTAAAAAAAAAGACAATGGGCCGGCCCGGCGCAGCAGGGGATGTGCGCCCGATTGCATAATGTGCGCCCGATTTGCCTTTAGAACCACACCGCTTAGCGTGGGAACTATTTGGTGGGTTAAATAGCCACGGGCTGGCAAACGCTTCGCCGAGGATGCAAACTTGATTAATCAGTTTCGCTGAGGCAAAAGCTGTCACTACGTACTTCTAGCTGGGCCTGTCCTGTTGGCCTGTAACCTTAGGCAGGGCCGGCCCTAAGCCATGGCGAGGAGTGCAGCCGCCTAGGGCCCAACATGTCCAGGAGGGCCCACCATACTCTCTGTGCACATGTATTGATACATTTGAAGGGAAAAAATAAACTAAGGTAGCACTCGCAGCCCAATAAGGACGATGGAGCCAGCCATGAGAATTAATCCTAATTGCTTCGTTTTGTGTGAGACAGCGCCACCGGTTCGTTCTTCTTCCCCTCCAATCTTCTCCCTCTCCCAATTAATTGAACCAAGTTTCCAGGAGCTGGGCCCCAAGCGACGCTCATGAATAGATTTTCAGTTATATCATCTCCTTAATTTATTTTCCGGTGAGTTTTATACTAGTAGTAGATCGAATAGTAGATAGGTTCTTCTGTAAGTACCCACGGCGACAAGGCCCTCGTGGTGACCTCCTTGGCACCGGCGACGAGCTGAAGATGCACCACATTCGGCTTGCCGCTAAGGCGTTGACACCAGCACCGGTCCACAGGTAAATTGTTCATCCTATGGATTGTCCTTCTTTTCTTGTTTATTGCGAATTATGTGACGATTCTCTTGCATGAAATTCTCACACAAGTAATTGTTTCATGTTAAAGATGATCGACCATCACCACATTACCACATGGCGATTAGATGTTGCTAGGGTTTATCTTGTGACATTTCTCTACTGTTCTTGTATGGAAGGTGTTTGTGTTTTTGTTCGAATTTCAAATTGCTAATTCTAGATAGATCATAAAATATTTGTTTAAAATTACTGTTGTGTCATATGGATAGTTTGAACGGACTTGCGGCTGCGACGTGCATCAGCGAAGCGAACATGGAGACGTAAGGTGTGACCGTAGGGCCCATTGTACCATCTTCGCACTAGGGCCTCCGAGATGCTAGGGCCGGCCCTGACCTTAGGTCACCCTCGCTGTGTGTTGGGGGTTGGAAGTGCGGTGTGATGTTAGTCTTTTTTTTGTCCGGACTACTATGTACCTATATACTACCTCTTTCTACCATCCACTCGTTCCCTTCCATCTTATCGAATCTCTTCACCGTCAAGTACCTCTTGCTGTCATTCGCTTCCACAAAGGATAAGCTCAACCTTCTGCAAAGGACTACTATATACCTCTTAGTTCTTGGAGAATGTTTCCCTTCGGCCGGCCGGCAGAACGCTCGGCTTGTCGCGTGCAAGTCGCACGATTTCACTTCATCGAACCGCACATGTAGCCGCGTCGCTAGCACAAACCACCTGGCCCACCACCGCTCATCCCTCTCGATACTTATCCCGCACAGGAGGCTCTGCTCGTACAATCTCTACCAGCCACGCGTTCCCCTCCATCTTATCGAATATCTCCATCGTCACCTACCACTTGATGTCATTCGCTTCCGCAAAGGATAAGCTCAGCCTTCCCATATCAAATCAAACACGAGTCAGATGTTCTCATGCATCCTCAAGTGCGAGATCCCATCCACATCACCCACTCCTTTTCCTGCTTGTGTTTTGTTTCCCAACTGTTGCATCATGGGGCGGACCGGAGAACAACACATGGGGGCCGGGTGACGGTGCTCGCCTCCTGTGCCCAGCGATGCTTCAAAGGTGGAGTCGGAGCTGCAACGTGGAAGGCTCAGTGCTGCAACCATCGAATAGAGATGTTGGAACCAGTGATTCCAGAAGATACAATGGCGGCATGAAAAGCTACAATGGCTGTCGGATTTTGTTGGAACCTGACATGCGCACAACTAAGTCACCGTCGAAAGCTGCATCCGTTGCCGAAGATGCTAGAACCAGCGCGGAGTTGCGATGGATACCGACGGAATCGATGTTGTTTTATGTTATAATTGACATCCTTTGGATTTTTCTGGAACCAGGACTAATTTTCGCTACCACTGACTTTGTGTTTTGCTGGACCTAGCACCCATACTTGCTACCACCGTCTTGGTTTTTTGCGGAATCAGCGTATTTTTGCTCCCACCGTCCTTTCTTTTTGTTGGAACCAACCTAATTTTTTTCTACCACCCGGTTTTGCTACGAGCGACGCTGTCATGGCCATTAATGCTGCAACAGGGGGCCGGCAGTACCGGCGTGGAATGGTTTGCAACCGACGCTATGGGAGGGGGAGGGTGGGGGCCTGCCATGGGTGCAATAGGGAAGGCGACCAAAAAAGCTGCTACGGGGGTCAGCGGTTTTTTGTTGTGATTTACGATGGGGTGAGCGTTTGCGACGAGCTTCGATGGCGAGTGTCGGTGGCGAGGCAAACCGTTGATAGCGGAAAAGCGCGCTGAGGCCTGCGGGGCGCGGGGGAGAGCAGGGTCGTCATGTTTTCATTGTGGAGATACGAGAAGTGAGAGAAACGATGAGGAACAAAACAGAGCGAACGACTACATGTGCTGGGATCGAAGGGTTGCGCGGCAACCGGCCCAAATTTGGTCGGTCGATCAGGTCTCCCACGCGCCTTAGTTTTTCATTAGCCTGGACTACTATAGTCAGTCTACCGACTACTATTGTCTTTTCTTTCTTTCTAGTTAAGTAATGATGTTTGGTATAGCAACATTTCCGAGCGAGTCTATGCGATATCCTGTAAACCCTCATGATGTTGTAAAGGGATCTTTTCTATCACTTACTTTACCTCTTAGCTTTTCTTTCGTCTGGACTACTATATACCTTTTAGTTTTTCTTTAATCGGGACTACTATAATCACTCTAGTGACTACTATAGTCTTTTCTTTCTTTCTAGTTAAGGAATGATGTTTGGTATAGCGGCCTTTTGGAGCGAGTCTGTGGGATCGTGAATGCTTATCAGCACACATTATAAAGGAAAGACAAAAAAGCAGTGCCCCGTAGAAAAGGAAAAACACATCAGGCAAATCTCCTCATGGGACAGATCGGATATGGTTACGTCTCCTCCTGGCACACTTCGGCATGTCCGATCCAGGTGTGTGTGGGGAGACTTTTTTGTACAATCATAGGGCGTATCGGGTTTAAAATAAAGTTACGGTAGATAATGTTGCTTACTTGTTGTTTTTTAAATATTATTATAACTAATTGAAATGCATTTATGTGATTGTGAATGTTATGTGAAGACATGTGTGTGTATCGTGTGTAACATGCACATATGTCGTTGGGCATGAGACACATTTAAGTGGATCGGTAAAAAAGACTTGCTAAAAAATAAATTAGATGTTTCTATTATAGATTATGAGACGTGTGTTGCATGTGCATGCTTATCTTCACTACTTATAAAGAAGCAACTATGTTGGGATACATTTAATCTCACGTGTTTCCACTTTTTGCTTGAGGCAATTTTTGAACTTCCGTGACAGGTTTCAACCAACTGATCATGGGCTCAACCTTTTTTAGGGCTGATCATGGACTCAACTTAAACCGAGCTTTCTGCCGCCTTGCTCTCTACAAACTAGAGATGGGCCTATGGGCCATCGCAAACCGACATCCACCTTCCTCCATCGCTAAACGGCTGAAATAGAGGGTGTTTCCTATACAACGCTTAAGGTGCCGGTTATACGCAAACTCGCCAACCGGCGCACACCCCTCCCTTTGCCCGGGTCAGCCCATTTTACACTTTTTTCTTCTCTTCTGTGAAGATTAGCAAAATCTGCGCCCTATATGATTCGAACGCAAGCCCGCAGGCATCGTACAAAGAGCGACAACGAACAGGACGCCTTAAATATCATGAATTTTATTCTTCTTCTTCTTAACACTAAAAAGGGCAATGTTTTCCCTGTTTTGTTTTGTTTTATTTTTGGTTTTTGTTTTGGCCGGTTTTCTTCTATTTTTTACTCTTTCTAAATTTCTCAAACTTTTCTTAAGTGTGCCAACTTTTTTTCAAATCCATGAAATTTTCTTCAAATTTGTGAAAATAATTCAAACCTATTTTTTTCAAAATCATCGAACCTTTTTTCAAAACACGTGAAATTTTATTCAAATTCATGAATTTTTCTCAAATTGGTGATCTATTTTTTCAAAATCCATGAAATATTTGTTCAAAATCGATGAAGTTTTTTCAAATTGATGACTTTTTCAATTTTGCGAACTTTTTTAAGATTGATAAACTTTCTTCAAGTTTGTGAACTTTTTTCAAAGTCGATGAACTTTATTTAAATCAATTATCTCTTTTTCAAATCGATGAAAATTATTCCAAATTCAATGAAAATTTTCTAAATCAATGATCATTTTTCAAAGTTGATGAACTTTATTCCAAATTCAATGAAATTTTTTCAAAATCAATGAATTTTTTCAAATCAGCTAGTACAATATTTAATATTACACCAAATCAGCTATTTTATCATTTAGTTGTATGTCATCTCAACAAATAGTTGGCATGCATGACACTACTTATAATACTTCTATTGCGGGCAACCGAATGAGACTCTCTGTGCGCATGTTGATCTGCAAAAATATAACTTTAGTTTACTGACAAGTGTAATTGATAGGTTTTTTTTGAACAATTATATCTTTTGAGAAATACTAGTTGATTTTTCTATGAATTAGAGTTGTATTGTTCAACCAACTTAGACATAATAAAATAGCGAAGGATTTAAGATTAGCAAAAGAAAAGAAAACCTAAGCATAACGACGAGTCGACGCCACCACCCTCGCCGGTCCATGCCGGCATCATCATGGGCGAGGCGCGAGCGCACTTCATCAACATGGTGGTGGAAGAGCTGGAGATGGTGTTCCGGCAGGCGCATGCCGACCAGAGATACAACCTCCGGCTCCTCGACAAGCACCGGCTCGTGGAGGAGCAAATCACTGGCACGGGCATGGTAGCGGGCGTGGACGTGGATGACCAGAAGACGTTGCTCATGTCCTACCGCACCGCCCGCAACATCCATCGCGAGCGATGGCGGCTCCGCGTACTGCACGCAGAGAAAGAAGCTATGTTCGCGGAGATTGACGTGGCGGCAGAGGAATTTGATGTCGGCACCACGACGATGAGGCAAGCATGTCCACGGTCGCCGCTGATAGTAAGAAAGAGTAGAACACTGGAGGCCGTTGCCGCTTGGGTCCCAGAAAGGCCACCCCACCGTCTTGCCGAGCCTCACAACCAGCGAACTTGGCTGCTTCTCGGAGGTGGAGGCCATTGTTCTTTCCCTCCCGATGAAGCTTCACTTCCCAGGGCTCACGACCGTTCGGTGAGCTTGCTGCCGAACATGAGGAAGACATGTGTGGAAAACGGGTGACGCCACGGCTGGCGATCACTTTAGATTAGGTTAGAAAGGCTGGTATGCTATAGTATAGTTGAAATATGTCGAAAATATAATAAATGTGTTTTAGATTGGATGAAAATCATCAGGTTTTATGTAAAAATTATATAAATTTGAACAAATTTTTTCCAATATATCTAAATTTCGATCAAAAGGGGCCAAATGTTTGCAGTTAGCTTTAGATAACAGGCTCTCACATGACTGTCTGAGGACTGGTCTCCGCGGATCCACGGACGGATATAATGCGTAATTTAGGGGCTATCCTTGGAGATGCCCTTATGTTTCATAAAGATTTGAGAGAAACCATACACACGACTTTTGGGAGGTACCTCTAAACCCACCAACCTTTCGAAAATTCGCAAAACGAAGCAAATCATGTTCGACCATTTGTCTCTAGGTTTCATGAGTTCATGGCGCATGGTTGCTCTTGATTGTAGCATTTGCTAGTGGCTGGTTTGTGGCTTTGTGCCAGCTTCACGCTCTTATCATGTCCGCGAAAGTGCTCGTCATGAGGCCTCCAGCTCGCATCCCTTTTGCGCCCAACTCCCAATTATTGTCGCTGTTTCGCGTAGTAGTCCATGCCTTCACACTGCAAAGTCGAACGATGGAGTGATCATTTCGAGGGAGTAGGAAAAGAAAGTGCAATGCCCTGAACAACTCAAGTTGGTACGGAGACATGGCTGGCTGTGCATGTGCACACTACTGATAGGATAACATAAAGTCCCTGAAAAGAAAATCCTGACCTATAACGCTTGAATTGTAAGACTAACTCCAACGCACGTATCCGTTTCGTACGTCCCGTTCGTTTGGTCGACGCGAATAAAAGTGAAAACTCAATGCGTTGACCAATTCACAAAATGCGTCCGCATGGATCTATTTGCGGTAGAAATACGAAGCGGGCGTCTTACGCGTCTTCTCGGTGTCTGTCGTGTCCTCATCTGGCGGCCGCCCAACTACCGCGGTCAGCTTTATTAATGACGACCGCCCATCGCGGACCCACGCATCAGCGACGACGGTCGGCCTTTTTAATCCGAGCATGCGGCTGGGGCCGTCCTCATCCGCTTCCAGACGCCCCGTCCTCATCTCGCCACCTTGTGCTCCCTCGCCGGCGCCAAAAGCCTAGCAAACCCTAGGCACCGCTAGCTACCGCAATGGGCCTCTTCTCCGGCAAGGGAAAGGGCAAGGGCCTCGCCGTCTCTCCCCGCGCGCTCCCCCCTCCCCCTCCGCCGTCGTCTTCCCGCCGGCCAAGGCAGGGGATCGCCGTCCCAGTGCACCAGGCGAAGTGGCACTGGGAGCGACGCGTCCCTCTTCCCTACCCTGATGTCACGTTGCCGCGCGACTGGCACTTGGATCCGGAGAGGATCCCAGTGCCGGCGGTGTCGCGGTAGGCGCGGGCGCACGCATGGGATGTGCGGCGCCGGAGGCAGCTCGATCCTTACGCTGGAGCAACGCCAAGACCCGGCGTACGCATTCGACTCGACAGTGTGGCGACAGTGATTCACCTTCGAGCACGAGGAGGCTAGGAGGCGCGGCGTCCACGACGTCTCGCATGGATCCCCACCGCCGCCCCTTGTCGTGCGCAATGAGGACTAGGTGGCGGAGGCCGCCTACTAGGCGGCGCTGGCGGCTGAGGGAGTCCTGAATTAGGGGGTCCTCGGGTGTCCTGACTATTTGATATGGGCCGGACTGATGGGCCGTGAAGATAAAAGCAGAAGACTTTCCCCCGTGTCTGGGTAGGGCTCCTATATACGTGAAAGGCAAGTTTGTGTCCGGATATGTTATTTCCTTCCCCCACAAACCGACTCTGTACAACTCCAGACCCCTTCGGTGTGTATATAAACCAGAGGGTTTAGTCCGTAGAGGCTATCAGAATTCTCATAGGCTAGACAGCTAGGGTTTAGCCATTACGATCTCGAGGTAGATCAACTCTTGTAACCCTTATACTCATTGAATACAATCAAGCAGGACGTAGGGTTTTACCTCCTTTAAGAGGGTCCGAACTTGGGTAAACATTGTGTCCCCCTCCTCCCTTGTTACCCTTGATCTTCAGAAGCATAGTTCGGGACCCCCTATCCGAGATCTGTCGGTTTTGACACCGACAGTGTCTCTCCTCTGAGAGAGCGAGGAGGAGGAGCGGCGCAGAGAGGAGGAGGATGAGGAGGCTTACGAGGCGTGCATGGCGAAGGCCATGGCGCTGTTTGCGGCCGACGACTGCTTCGTGTCGCCGCTGGCCCCGCTGGCCCCAGCCAAGGCCGAGCTAGAGCCGACCCCCATCAAACGCTACTCCTGGACCGGGTGGTGCGCGAATGGGTCAGCGCGCCACCGATCTGCATGGGGCGACGGAGGCGGAGGAGCGCGCCAACCTCGAGCAATGGCACCAGCAAAGGCTGGCCGAGGAGCGCTGGCGGTGTCAAAACCGGCGGATCTCAGGTAGGGGGTCCCGAAGTGTGCGTCTAGGGTCGATGGTAACAGGGGACACGATGGTTACCCAGGTCCAGGCCCTCTTTATGGAGGTAATACCGTACTTCCTGCTTGATTGATCTTGATGAATATGAGGATTACAAGAGTTGATCTACCACGAGATCGTAATGGCTAAACCCTAGATGTCTAGCCTGTATGATTGTGATTGCCTCTACGGACTAAACCCTCCGGTTTATATAGACACCGGAGGGGCCTAGGGTTGTACAGAGCCGGTTTACAAAGGAAGGAATCTACATATTGATAAGTCTCCATCGTATCTATAATTTTTGATTGTTCCATGCTAATATTATCAACTTTCATATACTTTTGGCAACTTTTTATACTATTTTTGAGGACTAACATATTGATCCAGTGCCCAGTGCCAGTTCCTGTTTGTTGCATGTTTTTTGTTTCGCAGAAAGTCCATATCAAACGGAGTCCAAACGGGATAAAAACGGACGGAGATTATTTTTGGAATATATGTGAAATATGGGAAGAAAATCAACGTGAGACGATGCCCGAGGGAGCCACGAGGCAGGAGGGCGCGCCCCTGACCCTTGTGGGCCCCCCGTAAGGCGGCTAATGCTCTTCTTCGGCCGCAAGAAAGCTAATTTTCGGGAAAAATCGGAGCGAAGGTTTCAATCCAATCAGAGTTACGGATCTCCAGATATATAAGAAATGGTGAAAGGGCAGAATCTGGGAACGCAGAAACAGAGAGAGATAGAGATACAGATCCAATCTTGGAGGGGCTTTCGCCCCTCCCATGCCATGGAGGCCAAGGACCAGAGGGGAAACCCTTCTCCCATCTAGGGAGGAGGTCAAGGAAGAAGAAGAAGGGCCCCCCTCCCCCCTTCTCTTCCGGTGGCGCCGGAACGCTGTCGTGGCCATCATCAACATCACCGCGATCTTCACCAACACCTCCGCCATCTTCACCAACATCTCTATCACCTTCCCCCCTCTATCTACAGCGGTCCACTCTCCTGCAATCCGCTGTACCCTCTACTTGAACATGGTGCTTTATGCTTCATATTATTATCCAATGATGTGTTGCCATCCTATGATGTCTGAGTAGATTTTCGTTGTCCTATCGGTGGTTGATGAATTGCTATGATTGATCTAATTTGCTCATGGTTATTTTGCTTTCCTTTGGTGCCCATCATATGAGCGCGCGCGTGGATCACACCATAGGGTTAGTTGTATGTTGATAGGACTATGTATTGGAGGGCAAGAGTGTCAGAAGCTTCAACCTAGCATAGAAATTGATGCATATGGGATTAAAGGGGGACCAATATATCTTAATGCTATGGTTGGGTTTTACCTTAATGAACGTTAGTAGTCGCGGATGCTTGCTAATAGTTCCAATCATAAGTGCATAGAATTCCATGTCAGGGATGACATGCTAGCAGTGGCCTCTCCCACATAAAACTTGCTATCGGTCTAGTAAAGTAGTCAATTGCTTAGGGATAATTCCACAACTCCTACCACCACTTTTCCGCACTCGCTATCTTTACTTTATTGTGTCTTTATCTAAACAACCCCTACTTTTTATTTACGTGCTCTTTGTTATCTTGCAAACCTATACAAAAACACCTACAAAGTACTTCTAGTTTCATACTTGTTCTAGGTAAAGCGACCGCTAAGCGTGCGTAGAGTTGTATCGGTGGTTGATATAACTTGAGGGAATATTTGTTCTACCTTTAGCTCCTCGTTGGGTTCGAAACTCTTACTTATCGAAAACTATTGCGATCCCCTATACTTGTGGGTTATCAAGACCTTTTTCTGGCGCCGTTGCCGGGGAGTCATAGCATGGGGTGAATATTCTCGTGTGTGCTTGTTTGCTTTATCACTAAGTAGTTTTTATTTTGTGCTCTTGTTTTCTACCTTTAGTTATGGGTAGAAAACGCAAAATACCAAAAAAATTAGTTGTACCTACTGAACCAATGGTTGAAGAACCACTCAAAATCTATCACACTCCTGAAGCTTATTACTTGGATCATCTTCGATCCCTATGTGCTCGTGCTGAAACCCCAACTAGCTTAGTTGAGGGCAAATCTTTAGATGAGCATGCTTGTTATGTGCGACACCGCATATCTGAAAAAGGGAAACGTTTACTAGATCGGATTCATCGTTTGCAATGCTATGCTTGGAATTTATGCGAAATATATGATATTACTTGTTGTTCTGAAGACCCTAAGAAACACCTTCCCGACCAATGTTTGTTTAGTGATAATGGAATCGTATCTTCTTATGCCAAGGGTGTTTATAATTACTATGATGTTCAACAAATTGAAGAATTTGTTGCTTTTAAGAGTGCTTATGAAATTGCTTCTTTGATTGAAAAGTATGATGCTACTCTTTACAAATCTGAAAATTTTGCCATACTTGAATATTTTTATGAGAATTATGCTTCTAATGCCTATGTTAAGCCATATATCGAGGTCTCCTCCGCTGTCCAAGATGAGACTAATATTTTGCATGAGTCTATGGAAGAAGAAATTGATGAAACTGTGAGCTTATTAGATGAAAAAGATGATGAGGAGAGCGAAGAACAAAAGGAGGAAGGGCGGATTAGCTACCCGTGCCCACCTTCTAATGAGAGTAACTCTTCAACTCATACATTGTTTAATTTCCCTTCGTGCTTACCGAAGAATGATTGCTATGATGATTGTTATGATCCCGTTGATTCTCTTGAAATATCCCTTTTTGATGATGCTTGTTATGCTTGTGGCCAAGATGCCAATATGAATTATGCTTATGGAGATGAACTTGCTATAGTTCCTTATGTTAAACATGAAATTTTTGCTATTGCACCCACGCATGATAGTCCTATTGTCTTTTTGAATTCTCCCAACTACACTATATCGGAGAAGTTTGCACTTATTAAGGATTATATTGATGGGTTGCGTTTTACTATTACACATGATGATTTTGATGAATATAATATTCATGTGCTTTCTGCTCCTACATGCAATTATTATGAGAGAGGAACTATATCTCCACCTCTCTATGTTTCCAATACGATGAAATTACAAGAAACTGTTTATACTATGCATTGGCCTTTACTATGTGTGCATGAATTGTTCTTTTATGACATGCCGATGCATAGGAAGATAGTTAGACTTCGTTGTTGCATGATATATGTTACTTTGTGCTCACTACTAAATTACAAATTATTGTTAATTAAAATTGGCTTTGATATACCTTGGGATCCGGGTGGATTCATTACTTGAGCACTATATGCCTAGCTTAATGGCTTTAAAGAAAGCGCTGCCAGGGAGACAACCCAGAAGTTTTAGAGAGTCATTTATTTCTGTTGTGTGCTTTTATAAATTTTAAAAATAAAAATAACGTGCCAAGATTTGCCTTTAGGATGTTTACTTTGCTTGTTGGTTTGTACGGTGCAGGACAGAAACTTTGGCTATAGTGAGCGATTTTACATTTTTTACTGAAATGTCAAACGGCTCTGAAACTTTTTGCACTGTCTTTATATACAAATTGTTTATTTTTCCTAATTTTGGTAGAATTTTTGAAGTACCAGAGGTATGGTGAATGTTCAGATTATTACAGACTGTTCTGTTTTAGACAGATTCTGTTTTTGATGCATAATTTGCTTGTTTTGATGAAACTATCGATTCATATCAGTGGATTAAGCCATGTAAAAGTTATATTATAGTAGCTACAATGCAAAAATAAAATATGAATTGTTTTGCAACAATACTTAAAGTAGTTATTTGCTCTATTATACTAACGGATCTTACCGAGTTTTCTGTTGAAGTTTTGTGTGGATGAAGTGTTCAATGATCGAGAAGGTCTCGATATGAGAAGAAGGAAGAGAAGCAAGAGCTCAAGCTTGGGGATGCCCTAGGAACCCCAAGTAAATATTCAAGGAGACTCAAGCGTCTAAGCTTGGGGATGCCCTGATACGTCTCCGTCGTATCTACTTTTCCAAACACTTTTGCCCTTGTTTTGGCCTCTAACTTGTATGATTTGAATGGAACTAACCTGGACTGACGCTGTTTTCAGCAGAATTACCTTGGTGTTGTTTGATGTGCAGAAAGCAAATATTCTCGGAAAGTCCTGAAACTCCACGGAATACCTTAGAAAAAATAATAAAAAATCCTCGCCAAATATGAAGACCAGGGGGCCCACACCCTTTCCATGAGGATGGGGGTGCGCGCCCCCCCTAGGGCGCGCCCCCCTACCTCATGGGCCCCCTGTTGACCCTCCGACAACAACTCCAATCTATATATTTGCTTTCGGAGAGAAAAAAAATCAGAGAGACGAAATCATCACGTTTTACGATACGGAGCCGCCGCCAATCCCTAAAACCTCTCGGGAGGGCTGATTTGGAGTCCGTTCGGAGCACCGGAGAGGGGGATTCGTCGCCGTCGTCATCATCAACCATCCTCCATCACCAATTTCATGATGCTCACCGCCGTGCGTGAGTAATTGCATCGTAGGCTTGTTGGACGGTGATGGGTTGGATGAGATTTATCATGTAATCGAGTTAGTTTTGTTAGGGTTTGATCCCTAGTATCCATTATGTTCTGAGATTGATGTTGCTATGACTTTGCTATGCTTAATGCTTGTCACTAGGGCCCGAGTGCCATGATTTCAGATCGGAACCTATTATGTTTTCATCAATATATGAGAGTTCTAGATCCTATCTTGCAAGTCTATAGTCACCTACTATGTGTTATCATCCGGCAACCCCGAAGTGACAATAATCGGGACCACTCCCGGTGATGACCATAGTTTGAGGAGTTCATGTATTCACTATGTGCTAATGCTTTGTTCCGGTTCTCTATTAAAAGGAGGCCTTAATATCCCTTAGTTTCCAATAGGACCCCGCTGCCACGGGAGGGTAGGACAAAAGATGTCATGCAAGTTCTTTTCCATAAGCACGTATGCCTATATACGGAATACATGCCTACACTACATTGACGAACTAGAGCTAGTTCTGTGTCACCCTATGTTATGACTGTTACATGATGAACCGCATCCGGCATAATTATCCATCACTGATCCGGTGCCTACGAGTTTTCCATATACTTGTTCTCGCTTATTTACTTTTCCGCTGCTACTGTTACAATCACTACAAAATACCAAAAATATTACTTTTGCTGTCTGTACTTTTGTTGCCGTTACCACCACTATCATATTACTGTGCTACTAAACACTTTGCTGCAGATACTAAGTTTCTAGGTGTGGTTGAATTGACAACTCAGCTGCTAATACTTGAGAATATTCTTTGGCTCCCCTTGTGTCGAATCAATAAATTTGGGTTAAATACTCTACCCTCGAAAACTGTTGCGATCCCCTATACTTGTGGGTTATCAAGACCTTTTTCTGGTGCCGTTGCCGGGGAGCATAGCTCTATTCTTTGAGTCACTTGGGATTTATATCTGCTGGACACTATGAAAAACTTGAGAGATCCAAAAACCAAGATCTATCCCTCAACTACGAGGGGAGGTAAGGAACTGCCATCTAGCTCTGCACTTGATTCACCTTCTGTTATGAATAAGTTTGCGACACCTACATCTGCTTCTGCTATTCGTTCTGATATGTCGCATGTTATTGATGATGCCACTTCTACTATACATGATGCTTATGATGAAACTGCTTCTATGCCTGATACTACTGTGCCCCTTAGTGAATTTCTTGAAGAAAAAATTGCTAGGGCTAGAGAAAGAGAAATTGATGAAACTGAATACGATGATGATAGTGATGATGAAAATATGCCTGTTATTCCTGAAGGTTATCTTTTTGATAAAGGTGCTTCTTTAGCTATTTTAGCCTGCAAAGATAGATATGAGCTTAAAATGTTATTAATTAAATGGAACAAAGAATCACTTAGAGATAAAATGAAACCCGATCCTGCTTTTGCTACTTCACCTATATGTGTTCCTGATAAAGATTATGAATTCTCTGTTGATCTTGATATAATTACTTTGGTTGAATCTGATCCGTTTTATGGCTATGAATCTGAAACTGCTGTGGCACATCTTACTAAGTTAAATGACATAGCTGCCCTGTTCACTAATAATGAGAGATCAATTACCTCTATTTACTCAAAATATTTCCGTTCTCATTAAAGGGTGATGCTAAGATATAGTTTAATTCCCTTGATCCTGGTTGTGTGCGTAGTCCCCAAGATATGATTTATTACTTCTCTGCTAAATATTTCCCTGCTCATAAGAAACAAGCTGCTTTGAGGGAAATATACAATTTCGTGCAAATTAAAGAAGAGAGTCTCCCACAAGCTTGGGGGAGGCTTCTCAAGTTACTTAATGCTTTGCCTGATCATCCTCTTAAGAAACCTGAAATACTTGATATCTTTTATAATGGACTAACCGATGCTTCCAGAGATTATCTGGATAGTTGTGCTGGTTCTCTTTTCAGGAAAAGAACACCAGATGAAGCTGAAATTCTATTGAATAATATGTTGACAAATGAAAATAATTGGGCACCTCCTGAGCCAGCTCCTGAGCCAGCTCCCGCTCCAATTAATGATCCTATTCCTAAACCAACTCCGAAGAAGAGAGGTGTTCTATTTCTCAGTCCCGAAGATATGCAAGAGGCAAAGAAATCTATGAAAGAAAAAGGTATTAAAGCTGAAGATATTAAGAATTTACCTCCTATTGACGAAATACATGGTCTTAATATACCGCCTGTTGATGAAGTATATGATCTTAATCCTTTATTTACTGAAGAACCTCCTGATCCCGATATCCCGACACAGGTAGTAAAGGTAAATTCTCTCTATAGATTTGATGAAGGTGATATCCCTCACTATAAGTCTGCTAGGCAATGCTTTGATGAGTTTGATAATTTTATTGTCAAACAAGAAAATTTCAATGCTTATTTTGGTAGACAATTGAAATATGATTCCAATATAATTAAATACTTGGGTGATTATATGGCTAATATTAAAGGTGAACTTAAACTTGTTAGCAAACATGCTTCTATGGTTACCACTCAAGTAGAACAAGTACTTAAAGCTCAAAAAGAATTGCTCCATGAAATGAATAATAAGAAAAATGATTATGCCGTTAGAGTGGCTACTAGAACTGGTAGAATGACTCAGGAACCTTTGTATCCTGAAGGCCACCCTAAGAGAATCGAGCAAGATTCTCAAAGAAATAATATTGATGTTCCTAGTTCTTCTAAAAAGAAGAAAAATAAAAATGATAGAACTGTGCAAACTTCTAGTGAACCTATTGCTGAACCACCTGATAATCCAAATGATATTTCTATGTGTGATGCTGAAACACAATCTGGTAATGAACATGAACCTAGTAAAAATATTAATGATGATGTTCATGATGATGCTCAACCTAGTAATGATAATGATGTAGAAATTGAACCTGCTACTGATCTTGATAACCCACAATCAAAGAATCAACGTTATGATAAAAGAGATTTTGTTGATAGGAAACATGGGAAAGAAAGAGAACTTTGGGTTCAGAAACCCATGCCTTTTCCTCCAAAACCATCCAAGAAGAAGGATGATGAGGATTTTGAGCGCTTTGCTGAAATGATTAGGCCTATCTTTTTATGTATGCGATTGACTGATGTGCTCAAAACAAATCCTTAAGCTAAATATATGAAGGATATTATTACTAATAAAAGAAAGATACCGAAGCTGAAATTTCCATCATGCTTGCTAATTATACTTTTAAGGGTGGAATACCAAAGAAACTTGGAGATCCCGGAGTACCTACTATACCTTGCTCCATTAAAAGAACTTATATTAAAACTACTTTATGTGATCTTGGAGCCGGTGTTAGTGTTATGCCTCTCTCTTTATATCGTAGACTTGACTTGAATAAGCTAACACATACTGAAATATCTTTGCAAATGGCTGATAAATCAACTGCTATACCTGTCGGTATTTGTGAGGATGTGCCTGTTGTGGGTGCAAACGTTACTATTCTAACGGACTTTGTTATTCTTGATATTCCCGAGGATGATAGTATGTCTATTATTCTTGGAAGACCTTTTCTTAATACTGCAGGGGCTGTTATTGATTGCAACAAAGGCAATGTCACTTTTCATGTTAATGGTAATGAGCATACGGTACACTTTCCGAGGAAACAACCTCAAGTTCATAGTATCAACTCCATTGGAAAAATTCCATCGATTATAATTGGAGGTTTTGAATTCCCTATTCCTACTGTCAAGAAGAAATATGATATTCTTATTATTGGGGATGTGCATATCCCCGTTGAGGTAACTTAGTGTTATTCGAAATTTCTCTGGTTTCATGATTATCGGAATGAGTTTGTTAACAAGACTTGATCAACCTTGTTAGTGGATTCTTTTTGATAAGCATGAGATGGATGAAACTAGAAGCACAAACTTCTGTACCCTCTTTATATTTTCTGTAATTTAGTAGAAATAAAGTAAAAATAGTATTTTTCTGTCTGTTTCCTGACTTATCCGTGTAATATAAAAATATCCCGAAAATAAAAGTCCTCAGAAAGCCATGCCAATTTAATATGATTTTTTTCGGGAATATTTGAGGATTTACTGTGCAAAAATTACCATGGGAGGAGCTGCCACCTGGCCACGAGGGTGGTGGGCGCGCCCCCCTGCCTCGTGGGCCCACGGTGGCCCTCCTCCACTTATCCCAGCACCCATCTTCTTCCTCTGCCTCACACAAACCCGAAAAACCAACTCAAGCACGAGTTCCAGCCACTTTTGCTGTGATTTTCGACCTCCTTGCAAAAATCACCTCTCGCAAAACTGCTTGGGGAGATTGTTCCTTGGTATGTGACTCCTCCATTGGTCCAATTAGTTTTCGTTCTAGTGCTTTATTCATTGCAAATTTATGCTGCATAGGTGACCATGTTCTTGAGCTTGCATGTCAAATTTATATGGTTCCAAGTAGTTTTGATGCATGATATAGGCTCTAGGCACTTGTGGGAGTAGTTGCTATCAGTTTTATTGAGTTTGGTTTACTTTTATTTTGAAGTTACTAAAAATTTCAGAATTTTTCAGAGAAAAACAATATGCTTAGGAAGATGTTCCAAGGTGGTTCCTCTAAGAAGCAAGGACCCAGGATTGCTATGCGCGATGCTGACGAGGATCCACCAAGAGACGCTCCAGTACGGCCTTGCGAATGGCCATCGGAAATTTTATGGACCGTGCGGGAATTAAATAAGAATTCAAAGCATATTTGTGCAATGCCGGTCTTGAGGAATTTGAGGCCAACAAATGCCCCCAGTATCATGATCTCACAAGTTCATTTGTGAGGAGGTTTGAGTATTCATCTTCGCGTAATTCTCCTTCAGTCATGTTTGATCTTTATGATAAATCTTATAGAATGGACTTAGAGGATTTCACTCTTGCGTGCAAACTTCCATCATGGGGCAGTATTAGGGATCCCCCTAAATCTGAATTTAGAAACTTTCTTGCTAGTATAACTGTGGGGGAATCCAGAGACATAACGCAGGCTACCATAGGGAGCATTCACCTTCCTGCTATACATTATTTTGCTCTCTTTATCGATAGATGCATAAATGCTAAGGATGGAGCATGTCACATGTGTGTCCCTGATCTTAGCATTCTTAGGAGTGCTGTGTTAGGAGACCAATCTTATCATATGGGAGCCATTGTAGCTCGTAGGTTGCATCATAATAGACATAATGAAGATTTCTTTGGAGGAATTTACGCAACCCGCTTAGCTCATGTTCTTGAAATAGACATTCGTGAGGGTGATATGGAGTTGCCTCCTGCAAATTTAGATTATAACTCTATGGCTTCGCACCAGTTTGTCGAGAGGCCTAAATCACCTCTCTTATATCGCTTAATTTTTGATAAACGATGTGTTTTCCGTATTACTCTCCCTGCTCCTGCCTTCTTTGATTCACAGACAAAAGGAAGACATGTTATTACCAGAGAGGAGGCAGAAGAGTACGAGAGGAGAGCAGAGGCAGCTCGACTCCACGCTGCAGCTCAGCAGGCGATAACCGCCGCACAACAGTATGATCCCAACTATTCTTCCTCATCACAGTATGACCCCAACAACTATTATTATGGATATCCGCCAGGCCAGCCGTGGCCATAGACCAACTTAGGCCAAAAGCCTAAGCTTGGGGGAGTACGTATTTCTCACCGACATTACATTTATGTTCACACACACTCGTTGCTAGATGTCGGTGCTCATACTTTTTCACTATAATATCCATGCTAGTTTATTTTCCTTTTCCTGCTTTCTTCTTGTGTGTTTAGTAAACCTTAAGAAAAACAAAAAAATTAGTAGTAATTTACTTTCCTGCTGTAGTAGTATTAGAAAGAAAACCAAAAAAAATATTTCCCGCTCTTCTTTTGCTTGTTGGGAGCTTTCCCGTGTAAATAGTTTTCTTTTCTTTTCTTTGGGGGTCAGTAGGAGAAGACCATAATTAAATTGTTGAAGTGGCACTTATATGCATTATTGTTGATTTAACCCAGAGCCCATATTGCCTTGTCTTCTCCTGTTTCTTGAATGCTCGCAGATTCCATCTTAGTCCAATGCACGTGCACTCTTATTATTATTCACACCGTTCGGTCGTGCAAGTGAAAGGCAATTATGATGATATATGATGGACTGACTAAGATGAGAAAAGCTGGTATGAACTCGACCTCTTTTGTTTTTGTAAATATGATGAGCCCGTCGTTCTTGATTCAGCTTATTATGAATAAACATGTTTGCAATGACAATTAGAGATCATAGTTGCTTGTGCCATTCTTGATTAGCTATGAGTTATAATGATTTACCTTGTGTGCCAACATGCTATTGAGATGACTATAATGTGGTATGATGGGGTGGTATCCTCCTTTGAATGATTTAAGTGACTTGACTTGGCACATGTTCACGCATGTAATTGAAACAAAATCAACATAGCCTTCATGATATTCATGTTCATGGTGGATTATATCCTACTCATGCTTGCATCCAATGTTTATTAATTTTAATGCATGTACATGGCTGTAGTCACTCTCTAGTTGGTCGCTTCCCAGTCTTTTTCTAGCCTTCACCTGTACTAAGCGGGAATACTACTTGTGCATCCAATCCCTTAAACCCCAAAGTTATTCCAGATGAGTCCACTATACCTTCCTATATGCGGTATTTACCTGCCATTCCAAGTAAGTTTGTGTGTGCCAAACTCTAAACCTTCAAATAAACATTCTGTTTTGTATGCTCGAATAGCTCATGTATCAACAAAGGCTGTCCTTATCTTCCGTGTTAGGCGGGTTATTCTCAAGAGGAGTGGACTCCGCTCCTCACTCACGAGAAAATGGCTGGTCACCGGGATGCCCAGTCCCATGCTTTATGCAAACTAAATCAAAATTAATTGCAAACAAAACTCCCCCTGGGACCTGATGTATGTTAGAGGCACTCGTTGTTTCGAGCAAGCCATGGATTGATGCTTGTTGGTGGAGGGGGAGTATAAACTTTGCCATTCTGTTTGGGAACCGCCTATAATGTGTTTAGCATGGAAGATATCGCCATCTCTTAGTTGTTACGTTGACAATGAAAGTATACCGCTCAAAATACAATTTATCTCTATTTCAAAACCGAGCTCTGGCACCTCTACAAATCCCTGCTTCCCTCTGCGAAGGGCCTATCCATTTACTTTTATGTTGAGTCATCACCCTCTTATTAAAGAGCACTAGCTGGAGAGCACAGCTGTCATTTGCATTCATCACTATTAATCTATGTTGGGTATGACTATGATTGGATCTCTTTTACCATGAATTACAATGTCTAGTCAGTCCTTGATCTTTAAAGGTGCTCTGCATTTATGTTTTGCGGTCTCAGAAAGGGCTAGCGAGATACCATCTTGTTATATCATATTATAATTGTTTTGAGAAAGTGTTATCATCCGAGATTTATTATTATGGCTTGCTAGTTGATTATGCTATTGATATGAGTAATTATGAGACCTGAGAATTATTGCAAATGTGGTTAGTTATGATCTATGCTGAAAACTTGAATGCTGGCTTGACATAGTTACAACAACAAGAGCAAACAGAGTTTGTAGAAGTTTTTATTTCTTTCTTTCAGTTTGTCAACTGAATTGCTTGAGGACAAGCAAGGGTTTAAGCTTGGGGGAGTTGATACATCTCCGTCGTATCTACTTTTCCAAACACTTTTGCCCTTGTTTTGGACTCTAACTTGTATGATTTGAATGGAACTAACCCGGACTGATGCTATTTTCAGTAGAATTATCTTGGTGTTGTTTTATGTGTAGAAAGCAAATATTCTCGGGAAGTCTTGAAACTCCACGGAATACCTTAGAAAAAATAATAAAAAATCCTCGCCAAATATGAAGACCAGGGGGCCCACACCCTTTCCACGAGGGTGGGGGGCGCGCCCCCTACCTCGTGGGCCCCCTGTTGACCCTCCGACGCCAACTCCAACTCTATATATTTGCTTTCGGAGAGAGAAAATCAGAGAGAAGAAACCATCGCGTTTTACGATACGGAGCCGCCGCCAAGCCCTAAAACCTCTCGGGAGGGCTGATCCGGAGTCCGTTCGGGGCTCCGGAGAGGGGGATTCGTCGCCGTCGTCATCATCAACCATCCTCCATCACCAATTTCATGATGCTCACCGCCGTGCGTGAGTAATTGCATCGTAGGCTTGTTGGACGGTGATGGGTTGGATGAGATTTATCATGTAATCGAGTTAGTTTTGTTAGGGTTTGATCCCTAGTATCCATTATGTTCTGAGATTGATGTTGCTATGACTTTGCTATGCTTAATGCTTGTCACTAGGGCCCGAGTGCCATGATTTCAGATATGAACCTATTATGTTTTCCTCAATATATGAGAGTTCTACATCCTATCTTGCAAGTCTATAGTCACCTACTATGTGTTATGATCCGGCAACCCCGAAGTGACAATAATCGGGACCACTCCCGGTGATGACCATAGTTTGAGGAGTTCATGTATTCACTATGTGCTAATGCTTTGTTCCGGTTCTCTATTAAAAGGAGGCCTTAATATCCCTTAGTTTCCAATAGGACCCCGCTTCCACGGGAGGGTAGGACAAAAGATGTCATGCAATTTCTTTTCCATAAGCACGCATGCCTATATACGGAATACATGCCTACATTACATTGACGAACTGGAGCTAGTTCTGTGTCACCCTATGTTATGACTGTTACATGATGAACCGCATCCGACATAATTATCCATCACTGATCCGGTGCCTACGAGTTTTTCATATACTGGTTCTCGCTTATTTACTTTTCCGCTGCTACTGTTACAATCACTACAAAATACCAAAAACATTACTTTTGCTGTCTTTACTTTTGTTGCCGTTACCACCACTATCATATTACTGTGCTACTAAACACTTTGTTGCAGATACTAAGTTTCCAGGTGTGGTTGAATTGACAACTCAGCTGCTAATACTTGAGAATATTCTTTGGCTCCCCTTGTGTCGAATCAATAAATTTGGGTTAAATACTCTACCCTCGAAAACTGTTGCGATCCCCTATACTTGTGGGTTATCATGCCCCGGAAGGCATCCCCTCTTTCTTCAACAACTATCGGTATGTTTTCGGATTCGTTTCATTCATGTGATATGTGCAGATCTTGGAGCGTCTTTTGCATTTAGTTTTCATTTTTATTTTATGCACCATGCTGGTATGAGATAGTGCTTGGTTGATTTATAGAATGCTCTATGCACTTCGCTTATATCTTTTGAGTGTGGCTTTATAGAATGCTTCATGTGCTTCACTTATATCATTTGAAGTTTGGATTGCCTGTTTCTCTTTACATAGAAAACTGCCATTTGTAGAATGCTCTTTTGCTTCACTTATATTTGTTAGAGTGTGGGCATATCTTTTGTAGAAAGAATTAAACTCTCTTGCTTCACTTATATCTATTTAGAGAGATGACAGGTCATTCACATGGTTAGTCATAAAATCCTACATAAAACTTGTGGATCACTGAATATGATATGTTTGATTCCTTGCAATAGTTTTGCGATATAAAGATGGTGATATTAGAGTCATGCTAGTGGGTAGTTGTGGATTAGTAGAAATACTTGTGTTGAGGTTTGTGATTCCCGTCGCATGCATGTATGGTGAACCGTTATGTAACGAAGTCGGAGCATGATTTATTTATTGATTGTCCTCCTTATGAGTGGCGGTCGGGGACGAGCGATGGTGTTTTCCTACCAATCTATCCCCCTAAGGGCATGCATAGTAGTACTTTGCTTCGAGGGCTAATAAACTTTTGCAATAAGTATATGAGTTCTTTATGACTAATGTGAGTCCATGGATTATACGCACTCTCACCCTTTCATCATTGCTAGCCTCTTCGGTACCGTGCATTGCCCCTTCTCACCTCGAGAGTTGGTGCAAACTTCGCCGGTGCATCCAAACCCCGTGATATGATACACTCTATCACACATAAACCTCCTTGTATCTTCCTCAAAATAGCCACCATACCTACCGATCATGGCATTTCCATAACCATTCTGAGATATATTGCCATGCAACTTCCATCATGATCATATACATGACTTGAGCATTTATTTTCATATTGCTTTGCATGATCGTAAGATAGCTAGCATGATGTTTTCATGGCTTGTCCGTTTTTTGATGTCATTGCTACGCTAGATCATTGCACATCTCGGTACACCGCCGGAGGCATTCATATAGAATCATATCTTTGTTCTAGATATCGAGTTGTAATATTGAGTTGTAAGTAAATAAAAGTGTGATGATCATCATTATTAGAGCATTGTCCCATTGAGGAAAGGATGATAGAGACTATGATTCCACCACAAGTCGGGATGAGACTGTCAGGACCCCGATTCCAAGTCACATCGATCTAGCCGGTAACACCACATATCACTTTGCGGCCTCACGCACGGTATCCCACGGGTGTCGCCTTACCATGGCCCGGGACCGTTTGCGCCTTTTGGCTCACGTATATGATAGTGTCGCTAGCATCCATATGATAGAGAACCCGGGCCGACATGGCTAGTCGTGAACCCAAAGCGGCACAGACCTATGCATACATGCATACATGAATCACATCGAGCATGTCGGTCATCAGCGAGTGATTCTGGGCTGTAGCACTGGGCTAACAGGACTCCGGGGAAACCCGGGCTGTAGCAGGCTAGGCAGGACTCCGGATGTCACCGCGTGACATTTCCCCGAAGGGACAGACATAGGAACGACGTGAATCACATGCCGGCCAGTCAAGTGTCCTGAGCAGTAGTGCTGGGCTAGCAGGACTCCGGTGAACCGGGCTGTAGTAGACTACTATGGCTCGAGGAACACTAGACTACATTTCCCCATAAGAAAGGCTGCCAAGGATAAACAACTAGATTGTCGGATCCCACTCATACCAAGCATTTCAATCATACACACAATATGCCCGATATGAGTACATACAACATGGCATCACAACAAAACTCTACAACTCAAGTACTTTATTTAAAGGCTCCAGAGAGCCATACATAACATGTTCATACAGATAGGGGTCACATGACCCGACACTCAAGTCATACAATCATACAAGCACAAGCGGAAGCAGCTAGTCTGAGTACAAACACTAGAAAGAAAGAAGGCTTCTCGAAGCCTGTCTATCTACATAGGGCCCTCCATGGCCAGGATCACCACCTGGGTGGCTAGTCACTCGTCGACGTCAAGGTCTACGTAGAACCCATCGGAGGGGGCGGTGTTGTCGTCTGAAAACAATAAATAAGCAAACATGAGTACAAGGTACTCAGCAAGTCTTACATCAGAACCTAATATACATGCTCATTCTCAAGAAGGTGGTGGGGTTATTGCAGCAAGCCAGCTTTGATTCTTGGCTAAGCTATCCTACGGAACTCCACTAGTAAAATAGTTTCGCACACGAGTCCACTACTCACCAACACAATACTCCACCGGGGATCCTCCCTCGTCATCCTACGAGAGGGCCATCCTCGGTACTCACACTTATCTTGATTCTTTTAGTAGTAACCATTAACTTGTCTATGAACTGTATAGGCAACCAAGTAGTCCTTTATCGCGGACGCGGCTATTCGAATAGTTTTATACCCTGCAGGGGTGTACTTCTTCATACACGCTTTCACCACTTACGGCCGTTTACGCGACATGTACTCGGCAACCTTCAAGCGGAAGCCCAGCGAGGGTGTCGGCCACGGCCTACCTAAACACTTAAGTCTCTAGTCCAGGTTTATCGCCTATCAAGGTTCCATCCGTAGGGAGTCCGGCCGAGGTTTCCACTTACGGCCCCGAACGATGTGAACAGGGTTCCGAGACGCCAAACGGGCGCCCGGCATACCCGGCCACGGTGTATCTACCGCAACATAGCCCACCCCTAGGGTCAGTGCTACGCACGGCCGCTAACACATAACCTACAAACACCAGAAACTATTTGCAACTCCTGGACAGAGTACTAGGGTGATTAAGAAGCCGAGAGGGTCCATTGGTTTCGGGCCCAATGTACGGTAGTAACTGCATCTTAAATCACACACATACAGATCTCAGTTCTTATGGACGGCCTCAATGAAACAACCCACCATGTACTCCTACATGGCCTCTCATCGATACCTTTACCAAAACATGTTCAACACATCCCTCACATTACCGACATAATCATATCACTCTAGCCCATCACCCAGATGAACCAGACCTGACACAACTCTAAGCATAGCAGGCATAGCAAGGTAGGAATCACATACATGGCTCAATCAACTCCTACACATGCTAGTGGGTTTCATCTATTTACTGTGGCAATGACAGGTCATGCAGAGGATAAGGGTTCAATTACCGTAGCACACAGCAGTTTGAATCGCGTTGTCTTAATGCAGTAAACAAGAGTAGAAGCGAGAACATGAGTTTGTATCGGAATGATCAATGGGTTGCTTGCCTGTTGTAGAGGTAGTAGGGTACTGCCCTTCAGACGGATACTCGGGGTTATCCTCGGAGGCAGAACCTACCACGAAAGTCACACCGAACATAATCAACACATGGCAATATGCAACAATATGATGCATGCTATGACATGGCAAGATGAAAGTGTCTTGGCCTAATGCAAGCTAAAACAGAAAGGGATGAACTCATTTGAATCAAAGATTCAAATATTAGCTCATTAAACATGGCCTTATTAGTGCATTACCTTATTCTGCTTAAACAGCAAGGTTAAATTGTTTTGTCATGCATGAAACCATTACAGATGGATAGATTGAATTTTTCTGATCATTTTTCATATATAAATCTTTGCATTTGGAGCTATGGTTGACTTTCTATGATTTTTAGAAGTTTTGACTATTTTCTGAAATTTCCTATTAAAGAATAATTCCAGTAATTGAATTAATGCGTCAGCATGACATAGGTGTGACGTCAGCGGTCAACTGGGTCGGCCAGGTCAAACCTGACTGGTGGGCCCTCTCTGTTAGTGTCACAACTAGTTAACAGAATTAGATTAACACTAATTAGCTGTCAGTGGTGCCTGGGCCCACATGTCAGTGTCTAAACTAATTAGAATTAGTTAAAACTAATCTTAAACTGATTAGCAGACCGGCCCCACCTGTCATGGACCCAGGGGGGTCTACCTGGGCCCACACAGGGGTCAAACTGAGTCAAACTCGCCGGCGGCTTGACACCGGCGACGTCAGATGTGGCGGAGAGGCTCAGGTTTGCATTTCCGGCGACCAAAACGACGGTGGAGAGCAGCTACGTGATGCGGGGAGCGAGCCGCAGCGTTTGGTGGAGGAAGTGGGGCTCGGGGAGGCCGGAAACGACGCCGGCGACGACCTTGGCGGTTGCCGGAGTTCGGGCGTGGATGAACCCGACGCTACGGGGCACGACGAGGCACAGGGAGTGGTGCGTTAGGCTCCTGGCAGCGCGTGGAAGATGAAGGCGTGCTTAGATTCGAGCTTACGCGCCTGTGGCCACAGTGGCGACATGGCCGGCGGGGCCGAGCTCTCGGCCTCGATGGCAGAGGGGATTGGAGGACACGACGAGCGCGGGGAGAGGGGCGGAGGAAAGATGGGCTCACAGGGAACTCGCGGAGCAGGCTAGTGAGCTCGGGGAGGACTTGAGGCCGGCGAATCGAACGACAGCATCCGGCGGCCGTAGACGGGGAAGAAGGTCACCATGTCGTCTTGGGGTCGTCCGAGCTTGCGAGGGTCGACGGAGAGGTCGTGGACGGCAGCGCGGAGCTAATGGGCTTGTCGGAGAGGCGAGGCAGTGGCGGTGGGCGTGGCAACGGCGTACGACGGTGACAATGGCTCTCGGTGCGTGCGAGAGGAGAGCCAGAGGAGGGAGAGGAGCACGGGGAGAGTGAGGGAGGGAGAGAGGGGGACGTGGGGGTCGGCGTGGCACCCCTAGACGCCTCCAGGGCGTCGGCAGAAGCAGGTGGTGGCCGGCGTGTGGCCGCGGGCGCCGGCCACGCGCTCCTCGTCCTCCTGGCGTGAGGAGGAGGACGACTGGCAAGGCCAGTCGACTGGGCCGAGCCAGGTGGGCTGGGCCAGCATAGGTGAGGCCCAGGTGGTTTTCCCTCTCTCTCTTTTTCTTATTTGTTTACTTTTCTATTTTTTTCTGCAACTGTTGGGCTTTATTAAAAATACCTAGACATCTTTAAAAATCCTGAAAATAATTAGGGGCTCTGTTTAGATTATTTCCAACAGCCCACACTTATTTCCAGAATTATTTGAGCATTTAAATTATTTTATAGCATTTAAATGCCCAAATTCAAATACTTATGATTTAATTCAATGACCTTCTGTTGACCTAGAAAATTGTGCACCAATTTTTCCAGATGTTCTAACCCAAGACAAAGAGAGTGAACTTTTTAGAAGGGCATTTCAGGTTCATTGAAAATAATTTTAGTAAACCCTAGTTGTTTCCAGGGGGGTGCTGGGGGTTCTGTCTTCCCCATTTCAAATTTAAGAGGAATTTAAACATGATGCACACTCTAATGCTTGAACTAACTAGGGTGTGACAACTCACCCCCACTCAAAAGAATCTCGTCCCGAGATTTAGGATCCTCCGGGAAGAAGGTGGGGTACTCGAGTCGAAGACGATCCTCCCTTTCCCAGGTGGCTTCTTTCTCGGAATGGTGTGACCATTGAACCTTGAGAAACTTGATGTTATGGCGTCGAGTGGTACGCTCGGCTTGATCAAGGATACGAACGGGATATTCCTGATATGAGAGGTTATCTTGTAGATCAAGCGTTTCGTGGTCCACTCCACGGATAGGATCCGCAAAGCAACGCCTGAGTTGAGAAACGTGGAAGACATCGTGAACTCTGGAAAGATGCGAAGGTAGTTCCAATTGGTAGGCAATTTCTCCTCGTTTGGCAAGAATGCGAAAGGGTCCAATGTAACGAGGAGCCAATTTTCCTTTGATACCGAAACGATGGGTTCCCTTTAACGAAGTAACCCGAAGGTAAGCCTTCTCGCCGACTTCATAAGTCATAGGCTTATGTCTACGATCATATTGACTCTTTTGACGAGATTGGGCTGTTTTCAATTTCTCACGAATAACGCGAACCTGCTCTTCTGCTTCCTGAATCATATCCGGGCCAAAGAGTTGTCTTTCCCCGGTTTCTGACCAGTTAAGAGGCGTTCGACATTTTCATCCATAGAGAACTTCGAAAGGAGCCTTGCCCAAACTAGCTTGATAACTATTGTTGTAAGCGAACTCCACGAATGGAAGGCATTTCTCCCAACCCATTCCGAACGAGATGACAGAGGCTCGGAGCATATCTTCCAGAATTTGATTAACTCGTTCTACTTGACCACTTGATTGAGGGTGGAAGGCGGTGCTAAAAGAGAGACGAGTTCCCATAGCATTTTGGAAACTTTCCCAAAATCGAGAGGTGAAGAGACTCCCACGGTCTGAGTTAATTTCCAATGGGACACCATGAAGAGACACTATTCGGGAGATGTATAAATCGGCTAGCTGGCTAGCGGTGATACTCTCACGAACAGGTAGAAAGTGGGCTACTTTGGAAAGTCGGTCGATCACGACGAAGATGGCATTATTCCCTCTCTTGGTCCTGGGAAACCCAGTGATGAAATCCATACTGATTTTATCCCATTTCCATTCAGGAATAGCCAGAGGTTGAAGGGTGCCAGCAGGCCGTTGATGCTCTGCTTTAACACGACAACAAACGTCGCAATTAGCAATGTATTGAGCGATTTCTCTCTTCATCCTAGTCCACCAAAACCTCTGGCGTAGGTCTTGATACATTTTAGTACTACCGGGATGAATGGTGAGAGGGGATTCATGAGCTTCCTTAAGGATCAGCCGCCTCAGGTTTCATGCCTTTGGAACCACTAGGCGATTTCCAAAGTATACGACACCTTGATCATCAATGGAGAAACAATTCGCGACTCCTTTCTTAATGTTTCTCTTAATACGGGAGATTCCCGAATCTACCTTCTGTGCCTTGATGATCTGATCCGTAAGGGTAGGTTTCGCCACCAGGGTGGATAGGAATCCTCGAGGAACAATGTGAAGATTAAGCTTACAAAATTCCTCATGGAGAAGTGGTTGACTTTGTTGTAACATCAGGTTGTTACAATAGGACTTACAGCTTAGTGCATCAGCCATGACATTGGCTTTGCCCGGGGTGTAAGTTATTCCTAAGTCGTAATCCGAGATCAACTCGACCCAACGTCTTTGCCTAAGATTCAAATCTGGTTGGGTGAAGATATATTTCAAACTTTGGTGATCGGTGAAGATCTCGCAACGATTACCGAGAAGGTAATGTCGCCAAGTTTTAAGTGCATGGACTACAACTGCAAGCTCTATATCATGTGTGGGATAATTTTCCTCATGTGGGTGTAATTGCCGTGAAGCATAGGCAATTACCTGACGATCTTGCATGAGTATGCAACCTAGTCCTTGTCGCGAGGCGTCGCGATAGATAATAAAGTCCTTGGAGAAATCTGGTGGTACCAGTACGGGAGCAGATGTCAGGCGTCTTTTCAGTTCCTGAAAGCTGAACTCGCACTGTGGAGTCCACTCGAACTTTTTATCTTTCTTGAGGAGTTCAGTTAGAGGTTTAGCAACCTTGGAGAAGTTCTCGACGAAGCGGCGGCAATAGCTCGCTAAGCCAAGGAAGCTCCGGACTTGCTTGACCATCTCAGGTGGAGTCCAATCAAGGACGGCTTGAACTCGCTCGGGATTGACAGCAATACCCTTGCCAGAGATTACATGGCCTAGATAGGTCACTTCTGGCAACCAAAATTCACACTTGGAGAATTTGGCATAAAGGCGATGCTCTCGAAGTTTCATCAATACCAGCCTTAGATGTTCGGCATGTTCCTCTTCATTCTTGGAGTAGATGAGTATGTCATCGAGGTATACTACGACGAATTTATCCAAATACTCCATGAAGACCGAGTTCATTAACCGGGAGAAGGTGGCTGGGGCATTGGTTAAACCGAAGGACATAACGGTGTACTCGTATTGGCCATAACGGGTAACAAAGGCCGTTTTGGGAATGTCCCCGTTTCTGATTTTGATCTGATGATAGCCTAACCCCAAATCCATCTTGGAAAAGACTGAGGATCCAGCGAGCTGATCATACAGATCGTTGATCCTGGGAAGCGGATACTTGTTCTTGATGGTGACCAAGTTGACAGGTCGGTAATCTACAACCATTCGATCCTTTCCATCCTTCTTCTTGACGAAGAGGACGGGGCAAGCCCAAGGAGAGGAACTAGGACGGATGAAACCCTTTTTCAAGGACTCATCGAGTTGGTTCTTAAGCTCGGCTAGTTCTAAGGGTGCCATCTTGTAGGGTCTTCTAGAAATTGGAATGGTTCCTGGAACAAGGTCTATCACAAACTCGACATCCCTGTCAGGTGGAACACCTGGCAGTTCTTCTGGAAAGACATCCGGAAAGTCTCGGACTACCGGAACATCTTCAAGGTTTGGAAGGGGGTTGGCATTTAAGGAGTAAAGCTGGCGCTTGGCCACTCGAGTTAAGACATTGACTGTCTTGCCCGATGGGTGAGTAAGTTGAACGGTTCTAGTGGCACAATCAATCTTAGCATAATGAGATGACATCCAGTCCATACCCAAGATGATGTTTATGTCCGAGGACTTGAGAGCTATTAAGGATGCAAGGAAGACAAGTCTATCGACAAGAATTTCGTTCCCATGTCTTACTCTAGAAGTTTTCCATCTAGAGCCAGGAGTTTGAATTTCCATGGTAGAGGGCATGTCACAGAATGTCGTGTTGTGCAATCGAGCATAGTTCTCGGATATGAATGAATGAGATGCTCCAGTATCGAAAAGAACAGATGCCGGATGGCAGTTAACAAGGAGCATACCAAGGACGACGTTGGGATCCTCATGAGCCTCCTCGGCTGAAACATAGTTGACATGGCCACGGGCAGTGGTGACCGGCTTGGCGTAGAATGTCTTTCCCGCGGGCTTACCACGGCCAAAAGACTTTCCAGTTTGATTGGGGTTGTTGTTCTGGGGACACTCTCGGCTATAGTGACCCGGCTCTCCACATTTGAAGCATGTCACCACATTGGGGCGTGGAGCAGCATTAGCAGCGGGGCCACCATAGGGCTTGGGCGGTACAAACTACTGGTTGGGACGAGGCGCCTCAAAGGATGGCCTCGGGATGAACCTAGGTGGCAGTGCCGTGCTTGGGATCCACACCCGGTGCTTCTGAGCTCCAGAGCCGGATGAAGAGCCAAAATCACGGGAGTGCTTGCGTGAAGTGTCATAATCAGTCTGGCCTGTCTCAGCACTGATGGCCTTATTGACCAACTTCTGAAAGGAGGTGCACTCGTGCAGACGAAGATCGCGGTGAAGCTCAGGGCTAAGTCCCTTGCGGAACCTTGCCTGCTTCTTAGCGTTAGTAGATACCTCTTCAGGGGCATAACATGCGAGATTCCCAAATTCACGACTATATGCATCCACAGTCAGTCTTCCTTGGGTGAAATTGTAGAACTCCTCCCTCTTGCGATCCATGAGACCTTCCGAAATGTGATGCTCACGGAAAGCCTCACTGAATTCAGCCCAAGTAGTGATTTGGCCGACCGGGCACATAGCTTCAAAATTTTCCCACCAGAGGCTAGCAGGGCCTTCGACATGGTAGGCAGCGTAAGTAACCTTGTCGGCTTCGGCTATGTTGGCAGAACGTAGCTTGTGGGTGATGCCGCGAAGCCAGTCATCCGCGTCGAGGGGCTCGATGGAATGGCTAAACTTTGGTGGGTACAGCTTGATAAAGTCACTGATTGACACCAAGTCATTTCGTGGATAGCGTGCAGTGTTCTGCTCAATCCGCTCCAGCAGGCGGTTAGTCTCACGCTTGTTTCTTTCCGCCTCCAGCATTACTTCGGCCAGAGAAGGCGGGTGAGGCAGATTTTCACCCCTAGCTGCACTGGCTTCCCCCTGCTCCGGGGCAGCAGGGTTGCTGCGGGTGTTGACCATCCTAGGAGAAAACAAGACAATGGTTTAGATAAGGATGGCTCAAACTTAGCAAGGAAGTGCAGAATGTAATGGATAACACGGAATGCAGAGATGTTCATCCGTATGTCATGGTAATATAAAACTGCCATATATATACCAACGGGCATACACATCATAGATAGTTTAGTACAAGCCCAGGCTACAATACAACTATGATGAAAGATGTTACATCTCATCGGAGGAATTCCAAGCTCCTATACATTATTTGTCTACACCTCCGGAATTGATTACACACAAAGTCATATTCCACAAGTCACGCAGGACAGTGGAGATACAACTGTTACAATACTAGTGGTACTACTACTAACTCAGACAGCTCCGTAGTAGTCCTCATAGAAGTCACCTCCATAGCCTGGAAGTTCAACGTGATCATCCGGGAACAGACGGTCATGAGGAGCTTATGGACCATAGGGACTAGGATGAGGTCTTGGACCAACAAACGGTGGCCTGCGGGGACCACGGGGTGGGGTGATGCCTCCCACATCACGCCAATCCACCATGCCTGGCAGAGCAGATCTCACAGGATACAGATCCCTTGTATCCATACATCCAGCTTGCACCGCCGGTGCAAACCGAGTCAATGTGGCCCAATGATCAGCACGGGTATTGAATAGCTCCAACCTCAAGGCCCGATTCTCTCGGTCCTTATCTTCGAGCATCTCGGCAGTGGTACGAGTTAATGAATCCTCCTGAGTGGAGTCAGCATAGATAGCCTGAAGATACCCTTGCGCTCCCGGAAGTGAAGCTGGCATGTAACGGAAGTCGGTGTTCCGAAGCAGGCCAGTCCGGACTCGCATGATGGTCATCATGGAATAGGCAGCATCCTGCACAGCCATCTCAATAGTAACCCCGAGTCCATAGGAACAGCGAAGGGGCTCGGTAGATCCAGGATAATAAGGAAATATCCTGACGGTGCAGAAATATTGGCTTTGATTAAAGTCGCGGAACTGCTCTTCGACAGTGTATTCGGGATACCAACGGTAACCCGTCTTGATCATTACCCGGACTAACATAGCAGTATGACCGGGCACGTCGAGGCACTGGTTCAGGCGAACCACTTGGTTTTGAGCACGGTTGGCCATCTGAAAGCACAACCACAATGCAAAGACATTAGAATCTCTAGGGAAAATTGGACATCATAACAGCTGTAAATGCTCAGAAAAAGATTTGAGACATCCACAACAGTCTGCAATACCACTCAACAACATCATATCAAGGTTCTGATTCAATTAGCAATATACTAAAAGTAGTAGAAACTGTACCGAGGCTTGTAACAACAATCCTATAAGCTACTACGGATTAGTAACACGTGAACCTGATAGAAGAAGAGAGCCTAGTCCTTAACCCACGTTGAATGAGAAGAGAATGACTCAGATCAGAGGGCATAGGGTAAAGGAGTAAAAGAGCATTATGTTCCCTCCCACAATCAATTCCCCTACATATAACTAAAGCATTTCTAGACTCGACATCGACCAGTTTGGCTCAACAAACCTACAGACAGTCCGGCTCTGATGCCAACGCTGTCAGGACCCCGATTCCAAGTCACATCGATCTAGCCGGTAACACCTCATATCACTTTGCGGCCTCACGCACGGTATCCCACGGGTGTCGCCTTACCATGGCCCGGGACCGTTTGCGCCTTTTGGCTCACGTATATGATAGTGTCGCTAGCATCCATATGACAGAGAACCCGGGCCGACATGGCTAGTCGTGAACCCAAAGCGGTACAGACCTATGGAGACAAGCATACATGAATCACATCAAGCATGTCGGTCATCAGCGAGTGATTTCGGGCTGTAGCACTAGGCTAACAGGACTCCGGGGAAACCCGGGCTGTAGCAGGCTAGGCAGGACTCCGGATGTCACCGCGTGACATTTCCCCGAAGGGACAGACATAGGAACGACGTGAATCACATGCCGGCCAGTCAAGTGTCCTGAGCAGTAGTGCTGGGCTAGCAGGACTCCGGTGAACCGGGCTGTAGCAGACTACTATGGCTCGAGGAACACTAGACTACATTTCCCCATAAGAAAGGCTGCCAAGGATAAACAACTAGATTGTCGGATCCCACTCATACCAAGCATTTCAATCATACACACAATATGCCCGATATGAGTACATACAACATGGCATCACAACAAAACTCTACAACTCAAGTACTTTATTTAAAGGCTCCAGAGAGCCATACATAACATGTTCATACAGATAGGGGTCACATGACCCGACACTCAACGTCATACAATCATACAAGCACATGCGGAAGCAACTAGTCTGAGTACAGACACTAGAAAGAAAGAAGGCTTCTCGAAGCCTGTCTATCTACATAGGGCCCTCCATGGCCAGGATCACCACCTGGGTGGCTAGTCACTCGTTGACATGAAGGTCTACATAGAACCCATCGGAGGGGGCGGTGTTGTCGTCTGAAATAATAAATAAGCAAACATGAGTACAAGGTACTCAGCAAGTCTTACATCAGAACCTACTATACATGATCATTCTCAAGAAGGTGGTGGGGTTATTGCAGCAAGCCAGCTTTGACTCTTGGCTAAGCTATCCTACGGAACTTCACTAGTGAAATAGTTTTCGCACACGAGTCCACTACTCACCAACACAATACTCCACCAGGGATTCTCCCTCGCCATCCTACGAGAGGGCCATCCCCGGTACTCACACTTATCTTGAGTCTTTTAGTAGTATCCATTAACTTGTCTATGAACTGTATAGGCAACAAAGTAGTCCTTTACCGCGGACGCGGCTATTCGAATAGTTTTATACCCTGCAGGGGTGTACTTCTTCATACACGCTTTCACCACTTACCGCCGTTTACACGACATGTACTCGGCAACCTTCAAGCGGAAGCCCAGCGAGGGTGTCGGCCACGGCCTACCTAAACACTTAAGTCTCTAGTCCAGGTTTATCGCCTATCCAGGTTCCATCCGCAGGGAGTCCGGCCGAGGTTTCCACATACGGCCCCGAACGATGTGAACAGGGTCCCGAGACGCCAAACGGGCGCCCGGCATACCCGGCCACGGTGTATCTACCGCAACATAGCCCACCCCTAGGGTCAGCGCTACGCACGGCTGCCAACACATAACCTACAAACACCAGAAACTATTTGCAACTCCTGGACAGAGTACTAGGGTGATTAAGAAGCCGAGAGGGTCCATTGGTTTCGGGCCCAATGTACGGTAGTAACTGCATCTTAAATCACACATACACATCTCAGTTCTTATGGACGGCCTCAATGAAACAACCCACCATGTACTCCTACATGGCCTCTCATCGATACCTTTACCAAAACATGTTCAACACATCCCTCATATTACCGACATAATCATATCACTCTAGCCCATCACCCAGATGAACCAGACCTGACACAACTCTAAGCATAGCAGGCATAGCAAGGTAGGAATCACATACATGGCTCAATCAACTCCTACACATGCTAGTGGGTTTCATCTAGTTACTATGGCAATGACTGGTCATGCAGAGGATAAGGGTTCAGCTACCGTAGCACACAGCAGTTTGAATCGCGTTGTCTTAATGCAGTAAACAAGAGTAGAAGCGAGAACATGGGTTTGTATCGGAATGATCAATGGGTTGCTTGCCTGTTGTAGAGGTAGTAGGGTACTGCCCTTCAGACGGATACTCGGGGTTATCCTCGGAGGCAGAACCTACCACGAAAGTCACACCGAACATAATCAACACATGGCAATATGCAACAATATGATGCATGCTATGACATGGCAAGATGAAAGTGTCTTGGCCTAATGCAAGCTAAAACAGAAAGGGATGAACTCATTTGAATCAAAGATTCAAATATTAGCTCATTAAACATGGCCTTATTAGTGCATTACCTTATTCTGCTTAAACAGGAAGGTTAACTTGTTTTGTCATGCATGAAACCATTACAGATGGATAGATTGAATTTTTCTGATCATTTTTCATATATAAATCTTTGCATTTGGAGCTATGGTTGATTTTCTATGATTTTTAGAAGTTTTGACTATTTGCTGGAATTTCCTATTAAAGAATAATTCGAGTAATTGAATTAATGCGTCAGCATGACATAGGTGTGACGTCAGCGGTCAACTGGGTCGGCCAGGTCAAACCTGACTGGTGGGCCCTCTCTGTTAGTGTCACAACTAGTTAACAGAATTAGATTAACACTAATTAGCTGTTAGTGGGGCCTGGGCCCACATGTCAGTGTCTAAACTAATTAGAATTAGTTAAAACTAATCTTAAACTGATTAGCAGACCGGCCCCACCTATCATGGACCCAGGGGGTCTACCTGGGCCCACACAGGGGTCAAACTGAGTCAAACTCGCCGGCAGCTTGACGCCGGCGATGTCAGACGTGGCGGAGGGGCTCGGGTTTGCATTTCCGGCGATCAAAACGACGGCGGAGAGCAGCTACGTGACGCGGGGAGCGAGCCGCAGCGTTTGGTGGAGGAAGTGGGGCTCGGGGAGACCGGAAACGACACCGGCGATGACCTTAGCGGTCACCGGAGTTCGGGCGTGGATGAACCCGACGCTACGGGGCACGGCGAGGCACGGGGAGTGGTGCGTTAGGCTCCTGGGAGCGCGTGGAAGACGAAGGCGTGCTCGGATTCGAGCTTATGCGCCTGTGGCCACGGTGGCGACATGGCCGGCGGGGCCAAGCTCTCGGCCTCGATGGCAGAGGGGGTTGGAGGACGCGGACGAGCGTGGGGAGAGGGGCGGAGGAAAGATGGGCTCACAGGGAACTCGCGGAGCAGGCTAGTGAGCTCGGGGAGGACTTGAGGCCGGCGAATCGAACGACGGCATCCGGCGGCCGTAGATGGGGAAGAAGGTCACCACGTCGTCTTGGGGTCGTCCGAGCTTGCGAGGGTCGACGGAGAGGTCGAGGACGGCAGCGCGGAACTAATGGGCTTGTCGGAGAGGCGAGGCAGTGGCGGTGGGCGCAATAACGGCGTACGGCGGTGACAATGGCTCTCGGTGCGTGCGAGAGGAGAGCCAGAGGAGGGAGAGGAGCACGGGGAGAGTGAGGGAGGGAGAGAGGGGGACGTGGGGGTCGGCGTGGCACCCCTAGACGCCTCCAGGGCGTCGGCAGAAGCAGGAGGTGGCCGGCGTGTGGCCGCGGGCGCCGACCACGCGCTCCTCGTCCTCCTGGCGGGAGGAGGAGGATGACTGGCAAGGCCAGTCGACTGGGCCGAGCCAGGTGGGCTGGGCTAGCATAGGTGAGGCCCAGGTGGTTTTCCCTCTCTCTCTTTTTCTTATTTGTTTACTTTTCTATTTTTTTTCTGAAACTGTTGGGCTTTATTAAAAATACCTAGACATCTTTAAAAATCCTGAAAATAATTAGGGGCTCTGTTTAGATTATTTCCAACAGCCCACACTTGTTTCCAGAATTATTTGAGCATTTAAATTATTTTATAGCATTTAAATGCCCAAATTCAAATACTTATGATTTAATTCAATGACCTTCTGTTGACCTAGAAAATTGTGCACCAATTTTGCCAGAGGTTCTAACCCAAGACAAAGAGAGTGAACTTTTTAGAAGGGCATTTCAGGTTCATTGAAAATAATTTTAGTAAACCCTAGTTGTTTCCAGGGGGTGCTGGGGGTTCTGTCTTCCCCATTTCAAATTTAAGAGGAATTTAAACATGATGCACACTCTAATGCTTGAACTAACTAGGGTGTGACAGAGACTCCGGATGAAAAAAGAAGAAGAGAAAGGCCAAAAAAAGAAGGCCCAAAAAATGAGAGAAAAAGAGAGAAGGGGCAATGTTACTATTGTTTTACCACACTTGTGCTTCAGAGTAGCACCATGTTCTTCATATAGAGAGTCTCTTGAGTTATCACTTTCATATACTAGTGGGAATTTTCATTATAGAACTTGGTTTGTATATTCCGATGATGGGCTTCCTCAAATGCCCTAGGTCTTCATGAGCAAGCAATACACCCACTTAGTTTCAGTTTGAGCTTTCAAACACTTATAGCTCTAGTGCATCCGTTGCATTGCAATCCCTACTCCTCACATTGACATCAATTGATGGGCTTCATCATAGCCTGTTGATTAGCTGCATCGATGTGAGACTTTCTCCCTTTTTGTCCTCTCCACATAACCCCTATCATCATATTCTATTCCACCTATAGTGCTATATCCATGGCTTACGCTCATGTATTGCGTGAGAGTTGAAAAAGCTGAAGCACGTTAAAAAGTATGAACCAATTGCTCGGCTTGTCATCGGGGTTGTGCATGATGTGAATATTTTGTGTGGTGAAGATGGAGCATAGCCAGACTATATGATTTTGTAGGGATAACTTTCTTTGGCCATGTTTTTCTGAAAAGACATGATTGCTTCATTAGTAGGCTTGAAGTATTATTGTTTTTATGTCAAATGATAGACTATTGCTTTGAATCACTCGTATCTTAATATTCATGCCATGATTAGATATGTGATCAAGATTATGCTAGGTAGCATTCCACATCAAAAATTATCTTTTTTATCATTTACCTACTCGAGGACGAGCAGGAATTAAGCTTGGGGATGCTGATACGTCTCCATCGTATCTATAATTTTTGATTGTTCGATGCCAATATTATTCAACTTTCATATACTTTTGGCAACTTTTTATACTATTTTTGGGGACTAACATATTGATCCAGTGCCCAGTGCCAGTTCCTGTTTATTGCATGTTTTTTGTTTCGCAGAAAATCCATATCAAACGGAGTCCAAACGGGATAAAACGGACGGAGATTATTTTTGGAATATATGTGAAATATGGGAAGAAAATCAACGCGAGACGGTGCCCGAGGGAGCCACGAGGCAGGGGGCGCGCCCCACCCCCTGGGCGCGCCCCTGACCCTCGTGGCCCCCCGTAGGGCGGTTAATGCTCTTCCTAGGCCGCAAGAAAGCTAATTTTCGGAGAAAAAATCGGAGTGAAGGTTTCAATCCAATCGGAGTTACGGATCTCCGGATATATAAGAAACAGTGAAAGGGCAGAATCTAGGAACGCAGAAACAGAGAGAGACAAAGATACATATCCACTCTCGGAGGGGCTTTCACCCCTCCCATGCCATGGAGGCCAAGGACCAGAGGGGAAACCCTTCTCCCATCTAGGGAGGAGGTCAAGGAAGAAGAAGAAGAAGAAGGGGGCCTGTCGGTGCCAAAACCGGCAGATCTCGGGTAGGGGGTCCCGAACTGTGCGTCTAAGGCGGATGGTAACAGGAGGCAGGGGACACGATGTTTTATCCAGGTTCGGGCCCTCTTGATGGAGGTAAAACCCTACGTCCTGCTTGATTATACTTGATAATATGGGTATTACAAGAGTTGATCTACCACGAGATCGGAGAGGCTAAACTCTAGAAGCTAGCCTATGGTATGATTGTATCTTGTCCTACGGACTAAAACCCTCCGGTTTATATAGGCAGCGGAGGGGGATAGGGTTACACAAGGTCGGTTACAAAGGAGGAGATATACATATCCGTATTGCCTAGCTTGCCTTCCACGCCAAGTAGAGTCCCATCTGGACACGGGACGAAGTCTTCAATCTTGTATCTTCATAGTCCAACAGTCCGGCCAAAGGATATAGTCCAGCTATCCGGAGACCCCCTAATCCAGGACTCCCTCAGTAGCCCCTGAACCAGGCTTCAATGACGATGAGTCCGGCGCGTAGTGTTGTCTTCGGCATTGCAAGGCGGGTTCCTCCTCCAAATTCCGAATGTTTGTTAACCAGTGTCCGGTCCCATAAATGTTGAACCTCTTGGCTTCTACGCCCAATAAGGGCTATCTTCCACGCGTCGAATGAATGCGAGGCGCCAGGGCATTTTTACATTTGCCCCCCTAGCCAGATAAATAAATTGTCTATTAAAGGGATGGGGATTCTTAGATCCAATCCATACCATCCTCCCCCAGCGAGAATCCATCGGAGCGCGCTTCGGAAAGATCCACTCCAGCATGGCCGACCTCCGCAACTCCTCCTCCCGCCCCCGTAGCCCTAAGCCCGGTGATTGGGAGAGGTGTTCAGTCCCACACAGTCGATTAGTCTAACTTCAGACTAAGGGATTTCTCCCTCCAGCGTATATGGTGCCTGTCCGAGCTGGGCTCGCCACCTACAATGGCGGGGAGCAAGCGGAGAGCTTCCCCAGCCCTGTACAGGGGAGAGGGTATGCCTTGTTCCTTATTTATTGAGGGGACTCGGATTTCCAATTCATCCATTCCTCCGCGGGCTCCTGGAGTTTTACGGCCTCCAACTGCATAATTTCACCCCTGCTTCCATTTTACACATCGTCGGCTATGTTGCCCTCTGCGAGTTATTCCTGGGCTATGAGGCTCATTTCGAGCTGTGGAAAAGGTTATTTTGCCTCGTCCCTCGCACATAGAAGGGGTCACTTTATCAAGTGGGCGGAGCCGAAATATGGCGCATCGCTGAAACCGGATACCTGTCCGGTACTCTGAAGAAGACGTCCGAAGACTGGCCTTCGGAATGGTTTTATATGGAGGACGTCCCCCTTCCGGACCCTGTTCGGCGGGGTCTTCCTGAGTACAGCAATGCTCCTCTGAAGAAACGCCGAAGTTGGCGCCCATGGAGCCCCCAGGAGGAAGACAACGGAGAAGTCCTTTACCTGATGAACCGGATTAAAGCGCTGGCTCAATCAGGATTGACAGTAATCGAGGTTATGTCAATATGCATAATGCGGGGAGTGCAACCACTTCAATATCGAGGGCACCCGTTGTGGTGTTTTAACGGGGAAGATGACGCCACCCATTGCGGGCGTAAGGGTCCGGACAACGCTGCCGCTTTAGCAAAAATTCTGTCCGAATTGTTCAAGGGAGAGGAAGAGGAGTTCATCCGCATAAAGCCACGGGATGGATTCTCCATGTACAACCCTCCAAGCTGGGTGAGTTGTATCTCCTTACTCCCATTCTTCCCGCATTCTTTGTCGTAGGTACTCACCTTGCCATTTTGCGGCAGGAACTGCGAAAAGCCATAAGGGAGGTCAGCAGCCCATCTCCACAACCAGAGGACCCTGACCGGGCCCTCGGTCCCGGACTCGAAGAAGATCTGGACATATTCGTGGAGCTGATAGACCGGCAGATCTATCAATTAAGCTATGATGACGCCATGGTGGCCATTACGGCCGACTATCCCGGACTGCTTCCTGCGTCGCACGTAAGAAAAACCAAAAATCCCAACTCCAAAAACTAGAATCCCCTTTTATACACTTCACCTACCATATACATATGGTGTTTTACAGGGAAGGCATTCGGGACGCCATGCCGAACCCACAGCAACTCACCAGTAAGAGGCACCGAGGCCGGCCAGGCCAAAAAGGAAGGCGGTCAGGACGGAGACGCCGGCGCAGAGGTATGACAGAAACCCCGCTCCATGGTTGTCGTCTTTCTTGAAATGTAATGATGTCCGTGTTTCTTTAAAAGAAAAAAATGCTCGCCGGAATATGTCCGGTGAGGCTGCCGATCACGCTTCCACCAGTCAGGCTCCAGGACCGGACATAGAGGCGGAAGCTGACATGGGGCGGACGCCGGATACTCCCTCTACGGAGGATGCGGATAGGCTATCCGCTATGAATTCAGAAGTGGAGAGTGCCATGAATCATAGGCGTCGTCGGGCCGTACTCCGCGACGCTTGCTTCTCACCAGAGGCATTTGATGTCTTCAATTCTGGAGAGGCGTACCTCCGTGCTGCTCAAAATGGTCTAGCCAAAGCCACGGATCAGTATGTAAAGGATGTACGGGTAAGCAAATCTGACGATTATATGTATCAGTAGCCCTTGAGACTTGAAACAGTTAGCAGAACTGATTTAAGGATCAACTTATTGTGCAGGTTCTTACAGAGAAGAATACTCAACTGTCACAGGAGCTGGAGGAATGCAAGACACAACTTCGGGCCGCTGTTGCCGCATTGAAGGAACCTAAAAAGTCCCCAGCTGGTAACATTTCTTTCAAAGAATGACAGGTACCATATAGCATGCGGCGTGGCTGCAGATCTAACAATAGATATTGCAGATGAATCCAGAGAGAATCCGGAGGACCAACATGACGTACGATAGCTAAAGGCCGGCGAACGCTGTAGGGGAACGTAGTAATTTCAAAAAAATTCCTACGCACACACAAGATCATGGTGATGCATAGCAACGAGAGGGGAGAGTGTGATCTACGTACCCTTGTAGACCGACAGCGGAAGCGTTATGACAACGCAGTTGATGTAGTCGTACGTCTTCACGGCCCGACTGATCAAGCACCGAAACTACGGCACCTCCGAGTTTTAGCACACGTTCAGCTCGATGACGATCCCCGGACTCCGATCCAGCAAAGTATCGGGGAAGAGTTCCATCAGCACGACGGTGTGGTGACGATCTTGATGTTCTACCGTCGCAGGGCTTCGCCTAAGCACTGCTACAATATTATCGAGGAGTATGGTGGAAGGGGGCACCGCACACGGCTAAGAAAACGATCACGTGGATCAACTTGTGTCTAGGGGTGCCCCTGCCCCCGTATATAAAGGAGGAAGGGGAGGAGGCCAGCCATCCCTAGGGCGCGCCAAGGAGGAGGAGTCCTCCTCCTAGTAGGAGTAGGACTCCCCTCTTTCCTACTCCTACTAGGAGGGGGGAAAGGAAGGGGGAGAGGGAGAAGGAAAGGGGGGCGCGGCCACCCCTCTCCTAGTCCAATTCGGACTAGAGTGGGAGGGGGGCGCGGCCCACCCTGGCCGCCCCTCTCTCTCTCCACTAGGGCCCATAAGGCCCATTACTTCTCCCGAGGGGGGGGGTTCCGGTAACCCTCCGGCACTCCGGTTTTCTCCGAAATCACCCGGAACATTTCCGGTGTCTGAATATAGCCGTCCAATATATCAATCTTTATGTCTCGACCATTTCGAGACTCCTCGTCATGTCCGTTATCACATCCGGGACTCTGAACTAACTTCGGTACATCAAAACTCATAAACTCATAATATAACTGTCATCGAAACCTTAAGCGTGCGGACCCTACGGGTTCGAGAGCAATGTAGACATGACCGAGACACGTCTCCGGCCAATAACCAATAGCGGAACCTGGATGCTCATATTGGCTCCCACATATTCTACGAAGATCTTTATCGGTCAGACCGCATAACAACATACGTTGTTCCCTTTGTCATCGGTATGTTACTTGCCCGAGATTCGATCGTCGGTATCTCAATACCTAGTTCAATCTCGTTACCGGCAAGTCTCTTTACTCGTTTCGTAATACATCATATCGCAACTAACTCATTAGTTGCAATGCTTGCAAGGCTTATGTGATGTGTATTATCGAGAGGGCCCAGAGATACCTCTCCGACAATCGGAGTGACAAATCCTAATCTCGAAATACGCCAACCCAACATTTACCTTTGGAGACACCTGTAGAGCTCCTTTATAATCACCCAGTTACATTGTGACGTTTGGTAGCACACAAAGTGTTCCTCCGGCAAACGGGAGTTGCATAATCTCATAGTCATAGGAACATGTATAAGTCATGAAGAAAGCAATAGCAACATACTAAACGATCGGGTGCTAAGCTAATGAAATGGGTCATGTCAATCACATCATTCTCCTAATAATGTGATCCCGTTAATCAAATGACAACACATTTCTATGGTTAGGAAACATAACCATCTTTGATTAACGAGCTAGTCATGTAGAGGTGTACTAGTGACGTTTAGTTTGTCTATGTATTCACATAAGTATTATGTTTCCGGATAATACAATTCTAGCATGAATAATAAACATTTATCATGATATAAGGAAATAAAATAATAACATTATTATTGCCTCTAGGGCATATTTCCTTCAGTCTCCCACTTGCACTAGAGTCAATAATCTAGATTACACAGTAATGATTCTAACACCCATGGAGCTTTGCTGCTGATCATGTTTTGGTCGTGGAAGAGGCTTAGTCAACGGGTCTGCAACATTCAGATCCGTATGTATCTTGCAAATCTCTGTGTCTCCCACCTGGACTAGATCCCGGATGGAATTGAAGCATCTCTTGATGTGCTTGGTTCTCTTGTGAAATCTGGATTCCTTTGCCAAGGCAATTGCACCAGTATTGTCACAAAAGATTTTCATTGGACCCGATGCACTAGGTACGACACCTAGATCGGATATGAACTCCTTCATCCAGACTCCTTCGTTTGCTGCTTCCGAAGCAGCTATGTACTCCGCTTCACATGTAGATCCCGCCACAACGCTTTGTTTAGAACTGCACCAACTAACAGCTCCACCGTTTAATGTAAACACGTATCCAGTTTGCGATTTAGAATCGTCCGGATCAGTGTCAAGGCTTGCATCAACGTAACCATTTACGATGAGCTCTTTGTCACCTCCATATATGAGAAACATATCCTTAGTCCTTTTCAGGTATTTCGGGATGTTCTTGACCCTGTCCAGTGATCCACTCCTGGATTACTTTGGTACCTCCCTACTAGACTTATAGCAAGACACACGTCAGGTCTGGTACACAGCATTGCATAGATGATAGAGCCTATGGCTGAAGCATAGGGAACATCTTTCATTTTCTCTCTATCTTATGCATTGGTTGGGCATTGAGTCTTACTCAATTTCACACCTTGTAACATAGGCAAGAATCCTTTCTTTGCTTGATCCATTTTGAACTTCTTCAAAACTTTGTCAAGGTATGTGCTTTGTGAAAGTCCAATTAAGCGTCTTGATCTATCTCTACAGATCTTAATGCCCAATATGTGAGCAGCTTCACCGAGGTCTATCATTGAAAAACTCTTATTCAAGTATCCCTTTATGCTATCCAGAAATTCTATATCATTTCCGATTAGTAATATGTCATCTACATATAATATCAGAAATGCTACAAACCTCCCACTCACTTTCTCGTAAATACAGGCTTCTCCAAAAGTCTGTACAAAACCAAATGCTTTGATCACACTATCAAAGCGTTTATTCCAACTCCGAGAGGCTTACACCAGTCCATAAATGGATCGCTGGAGCTTGCACACTTTGTTAGCTCCCTTTGGATCGACAAAACCTTCCGGCTGCATCATATACAACTCTTCTTCCAGAAATCCATTCAGGAATGCAGTTTTGACATCCATCTGCCAAATCTCATAATCATAAAATGCGGCAATTGCTAACATGATTCGGACAGACTTAAGCATCGCTACGGGTGAGAAGGTCTCATCGTAGTCAATCCCTTGAACTTGTCGAAAACCTTTTGCGACAAGTCGAGCTTTGTAGACAGTAACATTACCGTCAGCGTCAGTCTTCTTCTTGAACATCCATTTATTCTCAATTGCTTTCCGATCTTTGGGCAAGTCAACCAAAGTCCACACTTTGTTCTCATACATGGATCCCATCTTAGATTTCATGGCTTCAAGCCATTTTGCGGAATCTGGGCTCACCATCGCTTCTCAATAGTTCGTAGGTTCATCATGATCTAGTAGCATGACTTCCAGAACAGGATTACCGTACCACTCTGGTGCGGATCTTACTCTCCTTGATCTACGAGGTTCAGTAGTATCTTGTTCTGAAGTTTCATGATCATTATCATTAGCTTCCTCACTAATTGGTGTAGGTGTCACAGAAATCGGTTTTTGTGATGTACTACTTTCCAATAAGGGAGCAGGTACAGTTACCTCATCAAGTTCTACTTTCCTCCCACTCACTTCTTTCGAGAGAAACTCCTTCTCTAGAAAGTTTCCGAATTTAGCAACAAAAGTCTCGCCTTCGGATCTGTGATAGAAGGTGTATCCAATAGTTTCCTTTGGATATCCTATGAAGACACATTTCTCCGATTTGGGTTCGAGCTTATCAGGTTGAAGCTTTTTCACATAAGCATCGCAGCCCCAAACTTTCAGAAACGACAACTTTGGTTTCTTGCCAAACCACAGTTCATAAGGCGTCGTCTCAACGGATTTTGATGGTGCCCTATTTAACGTGAATGCGGCCGTCTCTAGAGCATAACCCCAAAACGATAGCGATAAATCAGTAAGAGACATCATAGATCGCACCATATCTAGTAAAGTACGATTACGACGTTCGGACACACCATTACGCCGTGGTGTTCCGGGTGGCGTGAGTTGCGAAACTATTCCGCATTGTTTCAAATGTACACCAAACTCGTAACTCAAATATCCTCCTCCACGATCAGATCGTAGGAATTTTATTTTCTTGTTACGATGATTTTCAACTTCACTCTGAAATTCTTTGAACTTTTCAAATGTTTCAGACTTATGTTTCATTAAGTAGATATACCCATATCTGCTTAAGTCATCTGTGAAGGTGAGAAAATAACGATATCCGCCACGAGCCTCAACATTCATCGAACCACATGCATCTGTATGTATGATTTCCAACAAATCTGTTGCTCTCTCCATAGTACTGGAGAACGGTGTTTTTGTCATCTTACCCATAAGGCACGGTTCGCAAGTACCAAGTGATTCATAATCAAGTGGTTCCAAAAGTCCATCAGTATGGAGTTTCTTCATGTGTTTTATACCGATATGACCTAAACGGAAGTGCCACAAATAAGTTGCACTATCATTATCAACTCTGCATCTTTTGGCTTCAACATTATGAATATGTGTGTCACTACTATCGAGATTTAATAAGAATAGACCATTCTTCATGGGTGCATGACCATAAAAGATTTTACTCATATAAATAGAACAACCATTATTCTCTGATTTAAATGAATAACCGTCTCGCATCAAACAAGATCCAGATATAATGTTCATGCTCAACGCTGGCACCAAATAACAATTATTTAGGTCTAATACTAATCCCAAAGGTAGATGTAGATGTCGGCGTTCTGGGAACGGGGGTCCCCAGACTTGCCTGCCTGCGGCCTACGGCGTGGCTCAAAGGGGGGCCCAGCACGACCCATCTTCACCAACACAAACCCAAGACCCTCGCGAGGGGCCAAGCCTCGCGGGGCGGACGACGCGGAGCTTCCTCAGGCACGGCCTCGTCAGGCTGGCTCAAGAGGAGGCGGAGAGATCAAGGCGGGGTACCTCACGAGGTGCCCGTGACGCAAGCCATGACGACTCAGGGCGCCAGGCGGGTGCCAGCCCGCGCAACGTCCTCCTTTCCTCTTTGGTGCAAAGGGGGCAAGCGCAGCCACGGAGTACCGAGGCATCAGGCAAAGGTTGCCATTTCGGTGCAACAAGACCAAGACCAGGAGGACTACGAGACGGAGGTCACCGTGGAGCCCAAGACGGCGTCATCACCAGAGCTTTGCGCAGGCGAAGACTACTTTTGTCAGGATAGCTGATACTTGCTGTCCCCCTTCAAATTAGCCCGCCATTGTTGGCTCCCTTCCCGTTCGATATTTGGGAAGAGGACCAGGGCCTCTATAAATAGGACCAACCACCCACATAGGGAGGGGGTTCGGTCGGTTGGCTGGAGGCAGAGAGAGAGAAGGTGACTGAACTCCATTGACTGAGCAGTTCATGCCCCAGCCAAGAACAGACCCTCGCGAGGCTGTTCTTCCTTGTATTGTTCATCATCATCAGCCCAAGAGGCAATCCACACACCACACACTGGAGTAGGGTATTACACCACAACGGTGGCCCGAACCAGTATAAACCCTGTGTCTCTTGTGTTGTTCTTTCCGTATTTTAGATCTAGCAATGGCGGAGGGGTGCAGGTAGGTAGGAGGCGAAATCTCCGCGCGCACCCCAGTGTTCGAACCTCAAGGGTCTGCCGGAACCCGAAATCCGACATTTGGCGCGCCAGGTAGGGGTGCGCCGGAATTCGTCTTCCACCGCCCCGTTCTCCTCCGACCATCACGCCCATGTCTGACGCTCGTCGGGCCCGCGCCGAGCGCCGGGCCGCACTCGCTTCCCGCGTCGCCCAGACGGCCCCTGTCGGCGGGCATCCACGCCGTTCCCCGTCACCTGCCGTCAACGCCGCCACCGGCCCGGCGGGGGACGAGCGGCAAGCATCGTCCCAGCATCCGTCCGTGCGGCAAGACGGCCGCACCGCAACTCCCTCGCTTGCCCCGGCTGGATCTTCGTCCGCGCGCTTCGCGCGCCCATGGAGGCTCGGGCTGCACTCATCGCGGCAAATGAGCTCCTGCGCTACCGTCCCGTCGACGATGTCTACGAAGAATGGCTCGACCGCATCGCCGAGCTCGTCCGCGCCGCAGGGGGCTCTCCTGCGCCGTCCGTTCCGCTGCACCGCACCCCGCCCCGCGCGGGCGAAGAGGCTCCGGCGGCGCCCCGGCCGCCTCCTCCTCAAGAAGACGCCATGGCTCCAAGGCGCGTGGCCCCTGGGCGGAACCCGCTCCGTCAGGTGCCAGCGCAGCAAGAACAGAGCTGCCAAGAAGTCCCTCGCCTGCCAGAAGCTGCCCGGGCGCTCCCTGCTCCAGCACATCGCGACCATCCTCCTGCTCCAGCGCGTGGGGACATGCAAGACCAGGCTCTCCGTCACCCAAGGCCTCCCGTGGCCACAGCAGGCTGCTGCCGCGCCTTCACCACCGAACTACGCAGCGTCGCGTGGTCCGGCAAGTTCAAGCCAGACTTGCCTCCTCGCTATGACGGCACGGCTAACCCTGTAGAGTTCCTCCAGCTCTATGAGCTAGGCATCGAAGCTGCCAACGGAGACGAGAAGGTCATGGCGAACTGGTTCCCCATGGCACTCAAGGACGGGGCCCGCACCTGGCTCCTGAACCTGGCTCCAGGCACAATCTCCTCCTGGGACGAGATGCACACCCGCTTCATCGCCAACTTCCAAGGCACTCGCGACCGGCCACCCGCCGTGAGCGACATGCGCCGCATCAAGCAACAACCCGGGGAGACCCTGCAGAAGTACATCCAGCGCTTCAACAACGCACGCCTCAAGATTCCCAAGGTGACTGAGGAGGCCATCATCTCGGCCTTCTCCGACGGCGTGCGCGACGTCAAGATGAAGGAGGAGCTGGCGATGCATGAAGACCTGTGCACTTCCTTGGAGCTGTTCAACTTGGCGAACAAGTGCGCCAGGGCTGAGGAATGGCGTCTCTCCCTCCTCGAGCTGCCTGCCGCAGACCCAGAGGAGAAGAAGCTCAAGGCTAAGGATGTGAAGCGCAAGGGGGCTGCCGTGCTCGCGGCAGAACCAGACACCAAGCGGGGCAGAGATAAGCCCGAACCTTCCAAGGGCAGCTGGTACTGTGTGTACCACGACCTCCACACCCACAACACCAACGAATGTCAAGAACTCCGAGCCGTGCGAGAAGGAAGGATCAGCCGTCGCCCCGACCGCGGTGACCGGGGCTACGGTCGAGGAGGAGGAAGGAACGCAGGACGCTGGGAAGACCGTGGCCCGCGCCAAGGGTGGCGCGACCAACCTCGCGAGGATCACTGGCAAGACCCGCCTCGCGAGAGAGGATGGAGGGATCAACCTCGCGAGGATCGCCCGCAAGGCAACGTAGGCCTCCCACCGCTGCCGCCGCAGCCAAGGAGAAACGAGGACCGCCACCAGGACGAGGAGGCTGGGGGCTTCCAGGACCGCGCGCGATCGCCTGCATCCTGGGCAGGGCTCAAGCCCCAGCCTCTCAACGCATCTTCAAGCAGTTCGCCCGCGAAGTGAATGCAGTCCTCCCCAGGCTCGAAGCCACGCGCCCCCTCAGGTGGTCGGCGTGCGCCATCACGTTCAGCTCAGCAGATCAGCTCAAGTGTGCGGCTAAAGCCAGAGTCCTCCCGATGCTTTGTTCCCCAATCATCAGCAACGTGGTGGTCACCAAGACCCTCATCGATGGAGGGGCAGGGCTCAATGTCCTGTCCATGGAGACGTTCAACAACCTCCAAGTGCCCTACAGCCAGCTTCACCCAACCAAGCCTTTCTCCGGTATCACCGACGGCTCCACGGTCCTGATTGGGCAGGTCCGCCTCCCTGTCACCTTCGGGGCACGCGACAACTACCGCACCGAGCTCATCGACTTCGACGTCGCCCACATTCGCCTACCGTACAACGCCATCCTTGGGTACCCAGCACTGGCCAAGTTCATGGCCGTAACTCACCACGGCTACAACGTCCTCAAGTTTCTAGGAAGCGGCGGAGTCATCACGGTGCCATGTGAAGAGAAGGACGTGGTGTGTTCCTTGGAACGAGCCTTTCAGGCCGCATCACTGGAAGACCCGGATCGCGGAAGCAGGAGGCTTCCCGAGGCCGCCCCCAAGAAGAAGAAGACATCGTTCGGCCCGGCCCCTCAGGAGGCAGGCCCCTCTGGGCCCGCGCCTGCCCAGGGGGAACCTCCCTCCATCGCATAGGAAAGCGCGCCCGGCGCCCTCCTCAGGCAGGGCTCGGGGGCTCTCCCCCGGAGGGCCACCGACCTGGCTAGGGTCACGAGGGAGGCGCTTGGGCACCACATGGAGGCGTGTTTTGAAGCATGTTCCCCTCAATAAGGAGCAAGGCAAGGAGATCCAGACCCTCAGGAGTTCGTTGGCAAGGCCATTCAGGAGCTACAGGAGTCAAGAGTGATGAGAGGCAGTCGTCGCCTACCAGCAGTGGCCCCCCATCCAGGCGAGGATGGCGGGCTACGCGTCTGCATCGATGTACCAAGGCTCAACCAAGTCGCCTCCCTGGAGCGCCTCTAGCCCTCGCGAGTGGGGCGCTGTGTAGGTCCACCCCACAGCTACGTTCGCATGCCTTACGGTTTGCCAAGCGCGGCTGACATGTACCAGCGCCTCATGAGGGGCATCGCGGAGGCACGAGAGGCCAGGCGTTCCGCAGCCCTGGCAGAGATGGAGATGGCCCGCGAGGAGCCGCCAGCGCCTCCGGAGCCTCCCGAGGCCCCTGGGCCTGGGGTCTCATGAGGATCGGCTTCCGCGACCCACCGAGTCTGCTACACCAACACTCCTTCGTCCTCAACATCATCAGGTGACATATCTCTAGTTTCACTCCCAACTGGGAGCGGCCCCCCAGGGCTGCATTATTCCCAGGCCGCGGGGGTCCGTCCCTGCGGTGTGTACCCCTTTTTATTCTATGTTGTCAGCTTACCTTGTTGGGGGCGCCCCTCAGGCCGCATGATCCCCAAGCCGCTCGGGCCAGGCCCAGTGGCATGTATCCCATTTGCATTTATTTCCGATTATGCGTTAAACCCACCATGCATGATTATTCGATGCCGGTCCACGGCACCTCTTCTTCTCCATGCCGACCACTTGCACGTTAAAGGGGGGGGGTACCTGAGCATCGCGACTCAGGGGTCTTACTGGCTCTCCAGCCCTCACCCTCTGGCCTTGTCCATGGCATCGCGACCTGGCATACCGGCGACGGCTGAGACCAGCTCGAGGGCCGGGACCCGAGGACGTAGAGTGCAGGCATCTAACCAAATTTGCAGGGACACACCACAAGATAAGGCCCAATGCCAGGCGCAACCCGCCTAGAGGTAGGGCCCCGCGAGTCCCGCGCTGGCTCACGGGTGCCTAGATACACCTCGCCAGGCCCTACCGTGCCAGCCACGTGTCAGGGCGGGGCTGTACACGCCCCGGGGGCTCCTCCCGGAGGGGGCCCCCTCCCACGTACCAGTGGAAGCACCATGCTCCGTGCTGGCTGACGACACTGCCGAGGAGCGGCTATGCCCGTACACATACGGTAGCACTATGCTCCGCGCTGGTGATAAACAACTGAGGGTGGCCCCCGGGCCGCATCAACCTCAGGGAGCCCAGAGCTCAGTGTCTAGCCTCATCGTAACGCCTCCCCTCGGGAGTGCCGCGCGAGGGGGCTAGGCACGGGGGCTGCGCCTGGGTTACACCCAGATGCACGCCGCCCAGCCAGGTCCCCCTGGGCCTGGTTCATCGCGCGTCTCTCCCCGAGCGGAGCCAAGGTATGAAGGCCGTTTGAGCGTCAAGGGGGACTCATGAGCATCGCGACTCAGGGGCCTAACTGGTCACGTAGCCCCTCACTCCGTGGCCCCGTCCTGGTTTCCGGTCGGGACCATCGCTGGGTGAGGCATGCGCGCGGCCGGGCTCTGCAGACGTAGAACGGTAGATCCACCCACATCACACCTCCCTACTTGCTGTTCGTGCGCCAAGGGGGACTCCTGAGCATCGCGACTCAGGATCCTAACTTGTCACGTAGCCCCTCAATCCTTGGTCCCGTCCTGGTTTCCGGTCGGGACTATTGCTGGGTGAGGTATGCGCGGGGCCGGGCTCTGCCGGCGTAGAACATAAGCAAGTAGGAAGGAAAAGCGCAAATTTCAAGGAATTCAAAAGCAAATATTACAGTCCACACTGTTATCCCAGTACCACACGCAAGTTTAAACGCCTCCCTGAGGCATGATACATGTGCAGGAACTAAAAGCAGGACAGGAGCCACGACGGAGTCACTTGGCGGCGGGGTAGTAGCGCGGAGTGGGTTCGCCTCACGGAGCAGCGGGGCCGGCAGCGCCTTGCTCCGGCTTGGTGCTGAAGGCCCGAAACTTCCCCAGCAGAGCTTCTGCGCGACCCTTCATGGCCTCGGCAGCGGCAGCGGCACGCTCGCCGCTCACTGGCTCCAGCAGGCTGTCGAGGTCAACGCCGGGATCGCGAAGGTAGATGTGGGTGAGGACCCGCGTCAGCGCTGCAGAAGACAGGACACGCGCCTCAGCCTCGGCCGTGGGGCCAAGGCCAAGGGCGACATCTTCAAGAGCATGAACCAGGAAGGGAAGCAGCTTGGCGGGGCCATCCTCGACGCTAGCCAGCGGGCTCTCCAGGCCGCTGTCGTAAAGCGTCCTCAGCGAGGAGCGAGCCTTCGCCTCCAACTCCATGAAGGCCGCGCGGTCCTCGGCAAGAACCAGGGCCTTGCCGTCCAGCTCGGCCTTCCTCGCCCCCAACTCTTGCTCCAGCGCGCCTAGGCGGTCGCGGCGCTTCCTAAGCTTGGCCTCCCGGCCCTCGACGGCCGCCTCGCGAGCCTTCACGCCTTCTTCCTGCTCTTGGCGAAGGCGGACCTCTTTCGCGAGCTGATCCCGCAGGCCTTGCAGCTCGTCCTCCAGCGCCTTGCAGCGACCATGGACGTCGACCACCTCCCCTAGGGCTGCATCACGAGCAGCCTTCGCCTCCAGGACGGCCTGCTTCTCCTCGTCGCATGCCGTCGAGGCCTGGACCAGCGCCGCCCGAATCGAGGCGTCGGAGCGAACCCATCCTGAAGCCAGCTCCAAGCGCGCGGCCACCAAGCAGGGGTCGGCGCCAAGAAGATCCTGACGCAGTCGGTCCAGCTCAGCAACAGCACGATCCAGAATGGCAGAAGGAGTCGGAGAGACAGCGGCCGGTGGAGTAGGAGGAGAAGGCGGGAGCGCAGCCGCGGCATCCTGAGGCGGAGTCTGCCGCGCCCCGACAGCTGTAGTGGCGGCGGTAGGCAAGAGCACCTCGGGAGCCACTTGGGCCATGGGGGCTAAGCTCGCCCCAGCCGGCTCATCCAGGCCTCGCGAGGACGACCGGGCAGGAGAAGCATGTGCGTCGCGGTCACCCTCCTTAGTGGGCAGAAGCACCGCCACGGATGGAACCACGGGACCCCCCTTCGGCTTCTTTGCCGCGGGCGCCAGCCTATCCAAAAGAATGCGGACGTCAAGCCTCAGAGGCAGAGCAAGAGATAAAGACAAGAATCGAATGCTTACGGGTCGTCGCCAGTGAGCTCAAGCGGCCTCCGGCCAAATTTGAAGCCTGAAAGCCGGCTGGAAGGGTCAACCTCGGGAGCTTGGAGGCGGAAGGTGCGTCTGCGGTTCGCCCCGGGGCCGGGGGAGACCCGTGGGAGATCAGCCCGGTCCTGTCCTTCTTCGGGATTGAGGGCAAGCTCCCGCCGCCCTGCCCGTCGTTGTCCTCGTCGTCGTCTTCGTCGTCATCCTCATCGTCATCACTCGGAGAGAGGCGGAGAGCGCGGGACCTGCGCCGGGGGAGGGGAGCCCTCGACTCCCCGTTAGTCGCCTCGGAGGCAGGCCCTTTTCCCCGCTCCCCTCCTTCTTCCTCTTCACTGGAGTCGCCGGAGGGCACGTCCACCGGTCCCTCGGGAGCTTCCAGGGGCACGCCCCCCCCCCCGTTGAAGACGGGCATGGACTTCACTACCCGCTCCCAGTCGTTGCGGAGGAACAAGGGCGTAAGAGCGCCCTCCAACCTCGCCACATTGCCCCCGACCAGAGATTGGAGAATCGCAGCCAGGTCTCCGTCAGCCAAGGCCGCGGGGCTCGGACGGGGCCTCCACATCGGAAGTGAGTACTGCCGAAGCGGAGCCAGCCGGTGCTCCAGGAACTCCCTCAGCAGCGACATGCCGGTCAGCTTTGCCGCCGCCATGTCGGTCGGCCTCAGATCCGCGTCCATCTTCTCCAACACCATCTTCGCACGGGGATCCGCGAGCTCCGCTCGACCCCAGTCGCTGTAGCTCGTGGGCTGCTCCGTGGGCAAGATCAGCCGAGGGTGGATGCGCCCAACATCCACAAAGATCCACTTGCTCCTGAAGCCCTCAATCCTTTTCCCAGGATTCGAGATGGCAATGGCGCCACTGTACGCGATGAAGCTCGCGCATGCGGAAGCAGGACCGCGGGAGGTCCGGAGGTAGAAGTAGTGGCGCAGCAAGGCCACTGAGGGCTGCACCCCAACGTGGGCCTCGCAATAATAAGCAAAGGTTGCCAGGAGAAGGACGGAGTTGGGATGGAGATGTAGAACCTGTAGCTTGTAATGGCGGAGGACAAAGAAGAAGAACTCGGAGAAGGGAGGCACCAGGCCAGCAACAATGGCACTTACGAAGAGCGGATAGAAGGTGCTCCTTTGACCCTCAGGGGTGGCGGAGCCGGCCTTGAACACCTTTGCCCCGTCGATGCCCCACGCCGTCGCCATCTGGAGCAACCGGGCAAGGCTCGCCTCCGACACGTTCGGCGAGTCCAGGGCAGACGAGTACCAAGCTGCGGCCGGGGGCTGACGAGGTGCCATGGCTCCCTAGGTCGCACGGTCAGAGCAGATCTGGAAATTTCGGAGGAAGGAAGGAGAGGCGCAAGAAAGGGGATCTGAGCAGCAACCGGGGAAAGCAAGAAGCAGGGCCTAGGCGGATGCCACTCCTTTATCAACTCGCGCGGTTGCTAAGGCGCCCACGTCCAGCCAACCGCCACGCGGCGCCCAAGGCCATAGGCTGTTAGGGCCCGCGGCGCTTTGCTCTTGCCCTTTCGCCTCCCTGCACGGCTAAGTCCGGGTGCGCCTTGGGCCTGGGGGCTACTGTCGGTGTTCTGGGAACGGGGGTCCCCAGACTTGCCTGCCTGCGGCCTGCGGCGTGGCTCAAAGGGGGGCCCAGCACGGCCCATCTTCACCAACACAAACCCAAGACCCTCGCGAGGGGCCAAGCCTCGCGGGGCGGACGATGCGGAGATTCCTCAGGCACGGCCTCGTCAGGCTGGCTCACGAGGAGGCGGAGAGATCAAGGCGGGGTACCTCACGAGGTGCCCGTGATGCAAGCCATGACGACTCAGGGCGCCAGGCGGGTGCCAGCCCGAGCAGCGTCCTCCTTTCCTCTTTGGTGCAAAGGGGGCAAGCGTAGCCGCGGAGTACCGAGGCATCAGGCAAAGGTTGCCATTTCGGTGCAACGAGACCAAGACCAGGAGGACTACGAGACGGAGGTCACCGTGGAGCCCAAGACGGCGTCATCACCAGAGCTTTGCGCAGGCGAAGACTACTTTTGTCAGGATAGCTGATACTTGCTGTCCCCCTTCAAATTAGCCCGCCATTGTTGGCTCCCTTCCCGCTCGATATTTGGGAAGAGGACCAGGGCCTCTATAAATAGGACCAGCCACCCACATAGGGAGGGGGTTCGGTCGGTTGGCTGGAGGCAGAGAGAGAGAGAAGGTGACTGAACTCCACTGAGCAGTTCATCGCCCCAGCCAAGAACAGACCCTCGCGAGGCTGTTCTTCCTTGTATTGTTCATCATCATCAGCCCAAGAGGCAATCCACCACACCACACACTGGAGTAGGGTATTACACCACAACCGTGGCCCAAACCAGTATAAACCCCGTGTCTCTTGTGTTGTTCTTTCCGTAGTTTTAGATCCTAGCATGGCGGAGGGGTGCAGGTAGGTAGGAGGCGAAATCTCCGCGCTCACCCCAGTGTTCGAACCTCAAGGGTCTGCCGGAACCCGAAATCCGACAGTAGAGGTAGCGTGCCGACCGCGATCACATCGACTTTGGAACCATTTCCCACGTGCATCGTCACCTCGTCCTTAGCCAAACTTCGCTTAATCCGTAGTCCCTGTTTCGAGTTGCAAACGTTAGCAACAGAACCAGTATCAAATACATAGGTGCTACTGCGAGCATTAGTAAGGTACACATCAATAACATGTATATCGCATATACCTTTGTTCACCTTGCCATCCTTCTTATCCGCCAAATACTTGGGGCAGTTCCGCTTCCAGTGACCAGTATGCTTGCAGTAGAAGCACTCAGTTTCAGGCTTAGGTCCAGATTTGGGCTTCTTCTCTTGAGCAACAACTTGCTTGCTGTTCTTTTTGAAGTTCCCCTTCTTCTTCCCTTTGCCCTTTTTCTTGAAACTAGTGGTCTTGTTGACCATCAACACTTGATGCTCCTTCTTGATTTCTACCTCCGCAGCTTTCAGCATTGCGAAGAGCTCGGGAATAGTCTTATTCATCCCTTACATATTATAGTTCATCACGAAGCTCTTGTAGCTAGGTGGCAGTGATTGGAGAATTCTATCAATGACGCAATCATCTGGAAGATTAACTCCCAATTGAATCAAGTGATTATTATACCCAGACATTTTGAGTATATGCTCACTGACAGAACTATTCTCCTCCATCTTGCAGCTATAGAACTTATTGGAGACTTCATATCTCTCAATCCGGGCATTTGCTTGAAATATTAACTTCAACTCCTGGAACATCTCATATGCTCCATGACATGCAAAACGTCGTTGAAGTCCCGATTCTAAGCCGTAAAGCATGTCACACTGAACTATCGAGTAGTCAGGAGCTTTGCTCTGCCAGACGTTCATAACATCTGGTGTTGCTCCAGCAGCAGGCCTGGCACCCTGCGGTGCTTCCAGGACGTAATTCTTCTGTGTAGCAATGAGGATAATCCTCAAGTTACGGACCCAGTTCGTGTAATTGCTACCATCATCTTTCAACTTTGCTTTCTCAAGGAACGCATTAAAATTCAACGGAACAACAGCATGGGCCATCTATCTACAATCAAACATAAACAAGCAAGATACTATCAGGTACTAAGTTCATGATAAATTTAAGTTCAATTAATCACATTACTAAAGAACTCCCACTTAGAAAGACATCCCTCTAATCCTCTAAGTGATCACGTGATCCAAATCAACTAAATCATGTCCGATCATCACGTGAGATGGAGTAGTTTCATTGGTGAACATCACTTATGTTGATCATATCTACTATATGATTCACGCTCGACCTTTCGGTCTCCGTGTTCCGAGGTCATATCTGTATATGCTTGGCTCGTCAAGTATAACCTGAGTATTCCGCGTGTGCAACTGTTTTGCACCCGTTGTATTTGAACAAAGAGCCTATCACACCCGATCATCACGTGGTGTCTCAGCACGAAGAACTTTCGCAACGGTGCATACTCAAGGAGAACACTTCTTGATAATTAGTGAGAGATCATCTTAAAATGCTACTGTCAATCAAAGCAAGATAATATGCATAAAAGATAAACATCACATGCAATCAATATAAGTGATATGATATGGCCATCATCATCTTGTGCTTTGTGATCTCCATCTTCAAAGCACCGTCATGATCACCATCGTCATCGGCGCGACACCTTGATCACCATCGTAGCATCGCTGTCGTCTCGCCAATCTTATGCTTCCACGACTACCGCTACCACTTAGTGATAAAGTAAAGCATTACAGCGCAATTGCATTGCATACAATAAAGCGACAACCATATGGCTCCTGCCAGTTGCCGATAACTCGGTTACAAAAACATGATCATCTCATAAAATAAAGTTTAGCATCATGTCTTGACCATATCACATCACAACATGCCCTGCAAAAACAAGTTAGACGTTCTCTACTTTGTTGTTGCAAGTTTTACGTGGCTGCTACGGGCTTAAGCAAGAACCAATCTTACCTACGCATCAAAACCACAACGATAGTTTGTCAAGTTGGTGCTGTTTTAACTAAAGTTGGAGAAACTGACACCCGCTAGCCACCTGTGTGCAAAGCACGTCGGTAGAACCAGTCTCGTGTAAGCGTACGCGTAATGTCGGCCCGGGCCGCTTCATCCAACAATACCGCTGAACCAAAGTATGACATCCTGGTAAGCAGTATGACTTATATCACCCACAACTCACTTGTGTTCTACTCGTGCACAACATCAACATATAAAACCTAGGCTCTAATACCACTGTAGGGGAACGTAGTAATTTCAAAAAAATTCCTACGCACATGCAAGATCATGGTGATGCATAGGAACGAGAGGGGAGAGTGTGATCTACGTACCCTTGTAGACCGACAGCGGAAGCGTTATGACAACGCGGTTGATGTAGTCGTACGTCTTCACGGCTCGACTGATCAAGCACCGAAACTATGGCACCTTCGAGTTTTAGCACACGTTCAGCTCGATGACGATCCCCGAACTCCGATCCAGCAAAGTATCGGGGAAGAGTTCCGTCAGCACGACGGTGTGGTGACGATCTTGATGTTCTACCATCGCAGGGCTTCGCCTAAGCACCGCTACAATATTATCGAGGAGTACGGTGGAAGGGGGCACCGCACACGGCTAAGAAAACGATCACGTGGATCAACTTGTGTCTAGGGGTGCCCCCTGCCCCCGTATATAAAGGATCAAGGGGAGGAGGCCGAGCGTCCCTAGGGCGCGCCAAGGAGGAGGAGTCCTCCTCCTAGTAGGAGTAGGACTCCCCTCTTTCCTACTCCTACTAGAAGGGGGAAAGGAAGGGGGAGAGGGAGAAGGAAAGGGGGGCGCCGCCCCCCCTCTCCTAGTCCAATTTGGACCAGAGGGGGAGGGGGCGCGCGGCCCACCCTGGCCACCCCTCTCTCTCTCCACTAGGGCCCATAAGGCCCATTACTTCTCCCGGGGGGGGGGGGTCCGGTAACCCTCCGGCACTCCGGTTTCTCCGAAATCACCCGGAACATTTCCGGTGTCCGAATATAGCCGTTCAATATATCAATCTTTATGTCTCGACCATTTCGAGACTCCTCGTCATGTCCGTGATCACATCCGGGACTCCGAACTAACTTCGGTACATAAAAACTCATAAACTCATAATATAACTGTCATCGAAACCTTAAGCGTGTGGACCCTACGGGTTCGAGAACAATGTAGACATAAACCAGACACGTCTCCGGTCAATAACCAATAGCGGAACCTGGATGCTCATATTGGCTCCCACATATTCTACGAAGATCTTTATCGGTCAGACCGCATAACAACATACATTGTTCCCTTTGTCATCGGTATGTTACTTGCCCGAGATTCGATCGTCGGTATGTCAATACCTAGTTCAATCTCATTACCAGCAAGTCTCTTTACTCATTTCGTAATACATCATCTCGCAACTAACTCATTAGTTGCAATGCTTGCAAGGCTTATGTGATGTGTATTACTGAGAGGGCCCAGAGATACCTCTCCGACAATCGGAGTGACAAATCCTAATCTCGAAATACGCCAACCCAACATTTACCTTTGGAGACACTTGTAGAGCTCCTTTATAATCACCCAGTTACGTTGTGACGTTTGGTAGCACACAAAGTGTTCCTCCGGCAAACGGGAGTTGCATAATCTCATAGTCATAGGAACATGTATAAGTCATGAAGAAAGCAATAGCAGCATACTAAACGATCGGGTGCTAAGCTAATGAAATGGGTCATGTAAATCACATCATTCTCCTAATAATGTGATCCCGTTAATCAAATGACAACACATGTCTATGGTTAGGAAACATAACCATCTTTGATCAACGAGCTAGTCAAGTAGAGGCATACTAGTGACGTTTAGTTTGTCTATGTATTCACACAAGTATTATGTTTCTGGATAATACAATTCTAGCATGAATAATAAACATTTATCATGATATAAGGAAATAAAATAATAACATTATTATTGCCTCTAGGGCATATTTCCTTCAAACACGTGCTGACTGAGGTCGGGCGGGACAAAAACAATCTCCAAGACGCCAATACCAAGCTGAGCGTGGAACTGAAAGATGTTTGAGCCCAGCTTGCGGACTCCGAGAAGGAGAATAAGCGGCTTCGATGCGACATTTTCAGTAAGTGCTTGAATGAACCCCTTAAAAAGGGGTCGGCGGAGAAGCCGGCTAACAGAGTTATGTTTGCAGGTATGCTGACGGGTCGCCCCGCGGAGGAGATGCCCAGGTCTGCGGGTGATCTTCTATCCGAGCTCTCACAACTGCACGAACAAGTTCGGCAAGTGATGCAAGGTGTTGCCCAGGCCTTGTGGCCAGCCGTCTCCCTGCCAGAAGGCATTGGAGAGCTTGCGGAGAAGCTCAAGGGAGCACGTCGGTGCTTCCGATTATGGAAGATATCGGCCTGCCATCAAGGTGCCAGGGAAGCCTGGGCCATGGTGAAGACGCGGTATACCAAGACTGACCCAAACCACATGGCCGAGGTCGGACCTGTGGGGCCCGATGGGAAAGAAATCCCCGTTAGCTTAGTGTACGTGCAAGTAGAATTAGCCGCAAAGTATTCCCAACAGGATTGTAGGCTAGACCGCCTGTTGGATGGTATAGAAGAGGAATTTAGTCAGTCTACATGACTATGTAATTAAAGTGACATCTATAATGCCTTCTAGCCGGATTGTAGATCATTTGTCATAGCGGACCTTTTCGCTTCAACCTCGGGACCCGATAGTCCGGAGTGTGTCCGAATACCCGCCCAGTTATATAAGAACCGGGGTATGCATGGAAACCAGGCGTAGGGGTCATTAGTGCTTGAACAGACAAGTGCCCAACTACTTATGTTATATTACATGGGTAGTTAGAAACATCTTCCAGGGAGAATAGTTCCGTTAAGGGTTCCTTTCCCTGGGTATGCATGCCCTAAAGTGCATGTCCGTACTGCGAGAGAAAACGCAGGCAAAAACATCTGGGGGCACATATGGAAAATAAATAAATAAAAATCATCTTTTGTTCGCCGACCGAATATTCCCTTAAGAACGCTAGCTTTCGGCTTCACCCAGTCAGAGGTACACATCCAGCTGACCCGGCAGTAACAATCGCAGAGGTGCTCCCCTTATGCCCTGGCCGAATTAACGAGAACGTAGGGCATAAATACAAGAGCCAGGCAACCCAGCTTGGCCAAAACTTAAGTCATATCGATGCATATAGTGGCGAAGAAAAGGTACATGCGGAAGAATAACACATGTGCGGGGCGTGAAGCCCAGATAGATAATTAAGCTTCTGTGTAAGAAGCCCCCAGGTATAATGAGCGTGGTTAGCACATCTATAATGTGCAAGCGAGGCACAAGTTGGCCCTTGAAGGCGTAGAGAAAGAATAAAAGAAAGAAAGAGAAAAAAGACAGATAATGTATATGCAAAAAATGGACAGAGGAAGGAGACGAACATAGAGTCCCGCGCTAGGCGTAGAATCTTCGGAGCCTGGCTGCGTTCCATGGGTTCAGCTCAAGTCGATTATTCGATGCATCCCATAGACGGTACACACCACCGGTCAGAACTTGGTCAATAATGAAGGGACCTTCCCATTTGGGCTCGAGCTTGGACTTTTTCTTCTCCGGCAGGCGTAGAACTAACTCGCCAACGTTATAAGTTTTGCCCCGTACTTCTCTGCTTTGATATCTGTGAGCCTGTTGCTGATAAAATGCAGAATGGGATTTTGCCATGTCGCGCTCCTCCTCCAGGGTGTCCAGACTGTCCTGCCGATCGAGCTCGGCTTCTCTTTCTTCGTACATGCGCACTCGAGGTGAGTCATGAATTATGTCGCAGGGCAGAACTGCCTCTGCGCCGTACACCATAAAGAAGGGTGTATATCCGATAGTGCGATTCGGCGTGGTCCGCAACCCCCAGAGTACGGAGTCGAGCTCCTCTACCCAGTGCGTGTTAGACTCCTTTAAGGACCGCACTAATCTGGGTTTAATGCCGCTCATGATAAGACCATTTGCTCGCTCAATTTGGCCGTTGGTTTATGGGTGATAGACGGAAGCATAGTCGAGCTTGATGCCCATGTTGCTCCACCAGAGTTTTACCTCGTCAGCCGTGAATGCCGTTGTCAGTGATGATGTTGTGGGGGACGCCATAATGGTGTACCACCCCGGATATGAAGTCTATCACCAGTCCGGATTCAGCTGTTTTAACAGGTTTGGCTTCTATCCATTTGGTGAATTTATCCACCATGACCAGTAAGTATTTTTTCTTATGGGTTCCCCCTTTAATGGGTCCAACCATGTCAAGCCCCCAGACCACGAAAGGCCAGGTAATGGGGATTGTTGGAGGGCAGTGGGTGGCATATGGCTTTGGTTTGCAAAAAGCTGGCAACCGGCGCAGCGTTGGACCAAGTCCTGTGCGTCTGCCCGGGCCGTCGGCCAATAAAAACCTGTACGGAAGGCCTTGCTTACAAGGGCCCGGGCTGCGGCATGGTGGCCGCCGAGTCCGGCGTGAATTTCTGCCAAAAGCTTCCACCCTTCCTCTTTGGAGATGCACCTTTGAAGGACTCCGGTAGTGCTTTTCTTATACAGCTCTCCCTCGTGGACCATGTAGGCTTTAGATCGCCGCACTATGCAGCGTGCCTCATTTTGGTCCTCGGGAAGTTCCTGCCTAGTTAGGTAGGCCAGGAATGGTTCTGTCCACGGGGCGATGACGGCCATTATTACGTGGGCTGAAGGTGTTATTTGGGTGGTAGAGCCTCCGATTATGTCAGAGTGTTCGGTATCAGGCATTTTGGCCGGGTCCGGACTATTGTTACCGGTGTCCCCTTCCCATACCATTGATGGCTTAAACAACCTCTCCAAAAAGATGTTGGGGGGGGGGGGGACCGCGTCGCGTTTTGCACCGATGCGGGCGAGGATATCCGCCGCCTGATTGTTTTCCCGAGCCACATGGTAAAATTCAAGCCCCTCGAACCGAGCTGACATCTTTAGGACGGCGTTTCAATAGGCCGCCATCTTCGGATCCTTGGCATCGAAGTCTCCATTTATTTGGGATATTGCGAGGTTCGAATCCCCACGCGCCTCCAGGCGTTGAATGCCCATGGAGACTGCCATCCGAAGACCATGCAACAGGGCTTCATATTCGCCTGCGTTGTTGGAGTCTGTATACAGTATCTGCAGTATGTATTGAACGGTATCTCCAGTTGGGGACGTCAGGACGACGCCAGCCCCCAGACCGGCTAGCATTTTGGAGCCGTCAAAGTGCATGATCCAATTGGAGTATGCGTCGTACTCTTTAGGGAGTTTGGCTTCCGTCCATTCGGCGACAAAGTCGGCCAATACTTGCGATTTAATGGCTCGCCGAGGTTTGTATGTTATGTCGAACGGGAGGAGCTCAATGGCCCATTTGGCATCCGGCCCGTGGCGTCGCGGTTGTTTATAATATCATTAAGTGGCACTTCCGAGGCTACTGTAATTGAACACTCTTGAAAGTAGTGTCGCAACTTCCGGGATGCCATGAATACCGCATAGGCTATCTTTTGATAATGTGGTTACCGTGATTTGCATGGAGTGAGGACAGTGGATACATAATATACCGGCTTTTGAAGAGGGAATTTATGTCCGTCCGCTTCTCGTTCAACGACGAGCACTGCGCTTACAACCTGATGAGTTGCCGCAATGTATAACAGCATTGGTTCGCCAATGTTTAGCGCGACCAGGATTGGGTTGGTTGCCAGTATGGCTTTTATTTCTTCCAATCCGGCTGTGGCAGCGTCCGTCCACTCGAAGTGTTCGGTGCGCCGAAGGAGGCGATAAAGGGGTAATGCATTTTCTCCTAAGCGGGAGATAAAGCGGCTTAGAGCCGCCACACATCTAGTTAATTTATGGATTTGTTTGAGGTCTGCTGGGGTAGCCAACTGTGATAAAGCTCGAATTTTGGCCGGATTAGCTTCAATTCCTCTACTAGAGACAATGAAGCCCAGGAGCTTTCTGGCTAGTACGCTAAAAACGCATTTTTCCGGATTGAGCTTGATGTCGTATGTTCGGAGGTTGTCGAATGTGAGCCTCAAGTCGTCTATTAGAGAGTCGACGTGTTTGGTTTTGACGACCACACCATCTACGTATGCCTCTACTGTTTTGCCGATCTGTTTCTCCACACATGTCTGAATCATGCGCTGATACGTTGCGCCGGCATTTTTGAGCCCAAAAGGCATTGTGTTGAAACAGAATGGGCCGTATGGTGTGATAAATTCCGTTGTGGCTTGGTCGGACTCCGCCATCTTGATTTGGTGGTAGCCGGAGTATGCGTCGAGGAAACACAATGACTCGTGTCCTGCGGTAGCATCGATAATTTGATCAATGCGGGGGAGGGGGAAGGGATCCTTTGGGCAAGCCTTGTTGAGGTCCTTGAAATCTACACATAGGCGCCAGGATTTGTCTTTGTTTGGTACCATCACCAGGTTTGCTAGTCAGTCCGGGTGTTTTATTTCTCTAATGAATCCGGCCTCTAATAACTTGGGTAGTTCCTCTCCCATAGCCTGTCTCTTAGGTTCAGAGAAACGCCGAAGAGCCTGCTTGACCGGCTTGAATCCCTTTAGGATATTGAGGCTGTGCTCAGCCAGCCTGCGTGGGATTCCTGGCATGTCTGAGGGGTGCCAGGCGAATATGTCCCAATTCTCGTGCAGGAACTCTTATAGTGCGGCGTCCACGGCGGGGTTTAACTGTGCCCCGATGGAGGCTGTTTTTGTAGGGTTCGTTGGGTGGACTTGGAATTTGACTATTTCATCCGCTGGTTTAAAAGAGGTGGACTTGGATCTCTTGTCAAGTGTCACATCGTCCCTGTCCACTGTGGAGTGTAGCGCAGTTAATTCCTCGGCCGAAAGGGCTTCGGATAATGCCTCGAGGGCCAATGCGGCTGTTTTGTTTTCGGCGCGGAGTGCTATGTCCGGATCACTAACGAGAGTGATGATTCCGTTAGGCCCGAGCATTTTGAGCTTCATGTACCCATAATGGGGTATGGCTTGGAAGATCGTGAACGCCTCCCGTCCCAAAAGGGTGTGGTATCCACTACTGAATGGGGCCACTTGGAATGTAATTTCTTCGGACCTATAGTTCTCCGGTGTGCCGAATACCACATCTAGTGTGATTTTCCCAGCACAGCGTGCTTCCCGACTGGGGATGATTCCTCTGAAGGTTGTGCTGCTTTGCTCAATGCGGTTCCAGTCTATTTCCATTTTTTGAAGAGTTTCTTCGTAGATGAGGTTTAATCCACTGCCGCCGTCCATGAGTACTTTGGTGAGTCGAAAGCCGTCCACAATTGGACTGAGGACTAGTGCAACTGGTGCTCGGGCTTTTCAGAATTTAGGTTCGTCACTGGCATTGAAGGTAATAGCCGTGTCGCTCCATGGATTTATTGCCGCTACATGGCAGATTTTGGCAATGCTGCGGAGTGTTCGCTTGCGCCTATTATTTGATGCGAAGGTCTCAAAGACTGTTAATACCGTATTGTTATCCCTGGGATGGTGCTCTGTGGCATCTGGGATGAGAAGATCCTCGCCGCTTTTGGCCACCTGCCGGAGTATCCAACATGCTCTGAGGCTATGTGTTGGTATGATATCCGCTGTACTATGAATTTTGCAGGGTCCGTTGAGCCATCCCTCCAATACGGTTCCACGCCCTGTAGAGGATTTTTGCTTCTTTGTAATTAACTCAGGTGTCTTATGATAATGCACCCTTTTACTTCGGACTGGGTGTATATTCGGAGCCGGATTATCCCAAAATTTCGTTTCGGTTTTCCAGGCACTTTCCATCGCGCAATACTTTCGTACTATGGACGCCAAGTCGGCGAAGCGTGATATGTCACGACGACCTATGGCGTTAAGGATTCCCTTGTCCATGAAGTTATTGCAGACAAGTGAGACTGCGTCTTCCTCACGGCAGTCCTTAACCTTGTTCATCACAAGGAGGAATCTGACCCAATAATGATGTATTGTTTCATGGGGCTCTTGCCTAATGTGGGAAAGATCGTTTATGTCTGGGTGGGTGGGTGGCTTTGAGTCCGAACCCCTACCCGATCTGAGACCCAGGGGCCGAGGATTTTCTGATCTTGGAAGTTCCAATTCCAGGATGTTGCCCGATGAGTCTGGCCCACTGCCTGACTCTAGGTTTAGGGCTTGGGTGATGTCCTCCCGTGAACGGGTATCTGGCTCGGAGAGCTCAGGAATCCGGACATAGTTAGTCCTCAAGATAGAGGAAGAATCGCCGCATTGTTCCTCCACCACCGCAACATGATGGGTGACCGGTGGAGAGTTAATCTCCCTTTGATCAGGTTTAAGCCCAATCCGATCATAGTCCGTAGCGACTCCCAAGGCGGCGATGCGATCCGAGAGCTCGTTTAGAGAAGAGAGCTCCATTGGATCCATCTGCTTGGCGAATTCCGAGCCGACGTGGAGGCTGTTTTCGATGACCCGAGAAGTCATCGGCGGTGCAGCAGCCGAACAGGCGGTCATGATGAAACTGCCTAGCCGGAGAGTTTGGCTGACAGCCAGGGCTCCCCCAGCGGTAAAGTTGTTTTTAACAACGAGATGAGGCATCCTTCCTTACGGCGACGGCACAGATGAACTCTCAATGAAAGCACCAATGTCAGTGCCAAAACCGGCGGATCTCGGGTAGGGGGTCCCGAACTATGCGTCTAAGGCAGATGGTACCAGGAGGCAGGGGACACGATGTTTTACCCAGGTTCGGGCCCTCTTGATGGAGGTAAAACCCTACGTCCTGCTTGATTATACTTGATAATATGGGTATTACAAGAGTTGATCTACCACGAGATCGAAGAGCTAAACCCTAGAAGCTAGCCTATGGTATGATTGTATCTTGTCCTACGGACTAAAACCCTCCAGTTTATATAGACACCGGAGGGGGCTAGGGTTACACAAGGTCGGTTACAAAGGAGGAGATATACATATCCGTATTGCCTATCTTTCCTTTCACGCCAAGTAGAGTCCCATCCGGACACGGGACGAAGTCTTCAATCTTGTATCTTCATAGTCCAACAGTCCGGCCAAAGGATATAGTCCGGCTGTCCGGAGACCCCCTAATCCAGGACTCCCTCAGGGCCCCTCTCCCCTTCTCTTCCGGTGGCGCCGGAATGCTACCGTGGCCATCATCATCATCACTGCGATCTTCACCAACACCTCTGCCATCTTCACCAACATCTTCATCACCTTCCCCCCTCTATCTAGAGCGACCCACTCTCCCGCAACCCGCTGTATGATACGTCTCCAACGTATTTATAATTTTTGATTGCTCCATGCTATATTATCTACTGTTTTGGACATTATTGGGCTTTATTATCCACTTTTATATTATTTTTGGGACTAACCTATTAACCGGAGGCCCAGCCCAGAATTGCTGTTTTTTTGCCTGTTTTAGGGTTTCGAAGAAATGGAATATCAAACGGAGTCCAAACGGAATGAAACCTTCGGGAACATGATTTTCTCAACGAACAAGACCCGGGAGACTTGGACCCTACGTCAAGACACAAAAGAGGAGGCCACGAGGTAGGGGGTGCGCCTACCCCCCCAGGCACGCCCTCCACCCTCGTGGGCCCCCTGTTGCTCCACCGACGTACTCCTTCCTCCTATATATACCTACGTACTCCCAAACGATCAGATACAGAGCCAAAAAACTAATTTCACCGCCGCAACTTTCTGTATCCACGAGATCCCATCTTGGGGCCTGTTTCGGAGCTCCACCGGATGGGGCATCGATCACAGAGGGCTTCTACATCAACAACATAGCCCCTCCGATGAAGTGTGAGTAGTTTACCTCATACCTACGGGTCCATAGTTATTAGCTAGATGGCTTCTTCTCTCTTTTTGGATCTCAATACAATGTTCTCCCCCTCTCTTGTGGAGAACTATTCGATGTAATCTTCTTTTTGCGGTGTGTTTGTTGAGACTGATGAATTGTGGGTTTATGATAAAGTCTATCTATGAACAACATTTGAATCTTCTCTGAATTCTTTTATGTATGATTGGTTATCTTTGCAAGTCTCTTCGAATTATCAGTTTGGTTTGGCCTACTATATTGATCTTTCTTGCAATTGGAGAAGTGCTTAGCTTTGGGTTCAATCTTGTGGTGTCCTTTCCCAGTGACAGTAGGGGCAGCAAGGCACGTATTGTATTGTTGCAATCGAGGATAACAAGATGGGGTTTTCATCATATTGCATGAGTTTATCCCTCTACATCATGTCATCTTGCTTAAGGCGTTACTCTGTTTTCATTAACTTAGTACTCTAGATACATGCTGGATAACGGTCGATGAGTGGAGTAATAGTAGTAGATGCAGGCAGGAGTCGGTCTACTTGTATCGGACGTGATGCCTATATACATGATCACACCTACATATTCTCATAACTATGCTCAGTTCTGTCAATTGCTCAACAGTAATTTGTTCACCCACCATAGAATACTTATGCTCTCGAGAGAAGCCACTAGTGAAACCTATGGCCCCCGGGTCTATCTTTATCATATCAATCTCCTACTACTTAGTTATTTCCTTTGCTTTTTTACTTTGCCTTTATTTTACTTTGCATCTTTATCACAAAAATACCAAAAATATTATCTTATCATATCTATCAGATCTCACTCTTGTAAGTGGCCGTGTAGGGATTGACAACCCCTTATTGCGTTGGTTGTGAGGCTTTATTTGTTTTGTGCAGGTGCGAGGGACTCGCGCGTAGCCTCCTACTGGATTGATACATTGGTTCTCAAAAACTGAGGGAAATACTTATGCCACTTTGCTGCATCATCCCTTCCTCTTAGGGGAAAACCAATGCAGTGCTCAAGAGGTAGCAAGAAGGATTTCTGGCGTCGTTGCCGGGGAGGTCTACGCAAAAGTCAATATACCAAGTACCCATCACATACCCTTATTTCCCGCATTACATTATTTGCCATTTGCCTGTCGTTTTCCTCTCCCCCACTTCACCCTTGTCGTTTTATTCGCCCTCTCTCTCCAGCCTCCCTCTCTTTCCTTATTTGCCTTCTTCTCGTATGTATCCTTGTTTGTGTTTCCATGTGCCTTCTATTTGCTTGCATCTTTGCTTGCTAAAAATCTATTGATATGGACCCACTTAAAGTGTTCTACTTAGATCATCTTCGACCCTTATGTGCTCATGCTGAAACCCCAACTAGCCTAGTTGATGGGAAATCTTTAGATGAGCATGCTCATTTTCTGCGTCACCGTTTGTCTGAAAAAGGGAAACTCTTATGGAATCAAATAATCAAATTGCTGTGTTATGCCTGGAATCTTTGTGAAATTCATGATTTTATTTGTTGCTCTAAGAACCCTAAAAAACACCTCCCCTACCTATGTGAGTTTAATGATAATGAAATCTTATCTTCTTATGCAAAGCGTGTTTATAGTTACTATGATATCAAACAAATTGAAGAATTTGTTGCTTTTAAGGGTGCTAGTGTTTCCATGATTCCAAAGACTTTGTGTGATTTGCTAGGTTTCCGCGATTTTGATGATTGCTCATTAAACTTGCACCTTGCGGATTCCACTATTAAGAAACCTATGGGAAGAATTAATGATGTTCTTGTTGTCGCAAATAGGAATTATGTGCCCGTTGATTTTATTGTTCTTGACATAGATTGCAATCCTTCATGTCCTATTATTCTTGGTAGACCTTTCCTTAGAACGATTGGTGCAATTATTGATATGAAGGAAGGAAATATTAGATTCCAATTTCCATTAAGGAAAGGCATGGAGCACTTTACTAGAAAGAAAATTAAATTACCTTATGAATCTATTATGAGAGCCACTTATGGATTGCCTACCAAAGATGGCAATACCTAGATCTATCCTTGCTTGTTATGCCTAGCTAGGGGCGTTAAACGATAGCGCTTGTTGGGAGGCAACCCAATTTTATTTTTATTCCTTGCTTTTTTCTCCTGTTTAGTAATAAATAATTTATCTAGCCTCTATTTTGGTTGTGTTTTTTGTGTTTAATTAGTGTTTGTGCCAAGTAGAACCGTTGGGAAGACTTGGGGAAAGTCTTGTTACACTTGCTGTAAAAAACAGAAACTTTAGCGCTCACGAGAACTACTGCCATTTTTATTTGGAAAGTGCTATTTAGTTAATTCTTTGTGAAGATTATTAATAGATAAATTACTCACGTCCAGAAAATTATTTTAGAATTTTTGGTGTTCCAGATATTGCGCTAGCTACAGATTACTACACACTGTTCTGTTTTGACTGATTCTGTTTTTCATGTGTGGTTTGCTTATTTTGATGAATCTATGGCTAGTAAAATAGTTTATAAACCATAGAGAAGTTGGAATACAGTAGGTATAACACCAATATAAATAAAGAATGAGTTCATTACAGTACCTTGAAGTGGTCTTTTGTTTTCTTTCGCTAACAGAGCTCACGAGATTTTCTACTTTGAGTTTTGTGTTGTGAAGTTTTCAAGTTTTGGGTAAAGATTTGATGGATTATGGAACAAGGAGTGGCAAGAGCCTAAGCTTGGGGATGCCCATGGCACCCCCAAGATAATATAAGGACACCTAAAAGCCAAAGCTTGGGGATGCCCCGGAAGGCATCCCCTCTTTCGTCTACTTCTATCGGTAACTTTACTTGGAGCTATATTTTTATTCGCCACATGATATGTGTTTTGCTTGGAGCGTCTTGTATGATTTGAGTCTTTACTTTTTAGTTTACCACAATCATCCTTGCTGTACACACCTTTTGAGAGAGCCATACATGATTTGGAATTTGCTAGAATACTCTATGTGCTTCGCTTATATCTTTTGAGTTGTATAGTTTTGCTCTAGTACTTCACTTATATCTTTTAGAGCACGGTGGTGGATTTGTTTTATAGAAACTATTGATCTCTGATGCTTCACTTAGATTATTTTGAGAGTCTATTTGCTTAAAATCCTAATATGCTAGGTATTCAAGATTAGTAAAATTTTCTTATGAGTGTTTTGAATACTACGAAAAGTTTGATGCTTGATGATTATTTTGAGATATGGAGGTAATAATATCAAAGTCGTGCTAGTTGAGTAGTTGTGAAATTGAGAAATGCTTGTGTTGAAGTTTGCAAGTCCCGTAGCATGCACGTATGGTAAACGTTATGTAACAAATTTGAAACATGAGGTGTTATTTGATTGTCCTTATGAGTGGCGGTCGGGGACGAGCGATGGTCTTTTCCTACCAATCTATCCCCCTAGGAGCATGCGCGTAGTGCCGAGGTTTTTGATGACTTGTAGAGTTTTGCAATAAGTATGTGAGTTATTTATGACTAATGTTGAGTCCATGGATTATACGCACTCTCACCCTTCCATCCTTGCTAGCCTGTTCGGTACCGTGCATTGCCCTTTCTCACATTGAGAGTTGGCGCAAACTTCGCCGGTGCATCCAAAACCCGTGGTATGATACGCTCTTTCACACATAAACCTCCTTATATATTCCTCAAAACAGCCACCATACCTACCTATTATGGCATTTCAATAGCCATTCCGAGATATATTGCCATGCAACTTTCCACCGTTCCGTTTATCATGACACATTCATTATTGTCATATTGCTTAGCATGATCATGTAGTTGACATAGTATTTGTGGCAAAGCCACCATTCATAATTATTTCATACATGTCACTCTTGGTCCATTACATATCCCGGTACACCGCCGGAGGCATTCATATAGAGTCATATTTTGTTCTAGTATCAAGTTGTAAATAAATAGAAGTGTGATGCTCATCCTTTTCTAGAGCATTGTCCCAAGTGAGGAATTATAAAAAAGGCCATAAAAAGAGAAAGGCCATATAAAAAAAGGCCATAAAAAGAGAAGGCCCAAAAAAATGAGAGAAAAAGAGAGAAGGGACAATGTCACTATCCTTTGCCACACTTGTGCTTCAAAGTAGCACCATGATCTTCATGATAGAGAGTCTCTTATTTTGTCACTTTCATATACTAGTGGGAGTTTTCATTATAGAACTTGGCTTGTATATTCCAACAATGGGCCTCCTCAAGCGCCCTAGGTCTTCATGAGCATGCAAGTTGGATGCACACCCACTTAGTTTCTTTTGTTGAGCTTTCATACATTTATAGCTCTAGTGCATCCGCTGCATGGCAATCCCTACTCCTTGCATCAACATCAATCAGTGGGCATCTCCATAGCCCATTGATTAGCCTCATTGATGTGAGACTTTCTCCTTTTTGTCTTCTCCACATAACCCCCTCATTATATTCTATTCCACCCATAGTGCTATGTCCATGGCTCGCGCTCATATATTGTGTGAAAATTTATAGGTTTGAGATTACTAAAGTATGAAACAATTGCTTGGCTTGTCATCGGGGTTGTGCATGATGAGAGAATTCTTGTGTGATGAAAACGGAGCATGACTAAACTATATGATTTTGTAGGGATAAACTTTCTTTGGCCATGTTATTTTGAGAAGACATAATTGCTTTGTTAGTATGCTCTAAGTATTATTATTTCTATGTCAATACGAACTTTTGTCTTGAATCTTTTCGGATCTGAATATTCATACCACAATTAAGAAGAATTACATTAAAATTATGCCAAGTAGCACTCCGCATCAAAAATTCTGTTTTTATCATTTACCTACTCGAGGACGAGCAGGAATTAAGCTTGGGGATGCTTGATACGTCTCCAATGTATCTATAATTTTTTATTGATCCATGCTATATTATCTACTGTTTTGGACATTATTGGGCTTTATTATCCACTTTTATATTATTTTTGGGACTAACCTATTAACCGGAGGCCCAGCCCAGAATTGCTGTTTTTTTGCCTGTTTTAGGGTTTCGAAGAAAAGGAATATCAAACGGAGTCCAAATGGAATGAAACCTTCGGGAACGTGATTTTCTCAACGAACAAGACCCGGGAGACTTGGACCCTACGTCAAGACACAAAAGAGGAGGCCACGAGGTAGGGGGCACGCCTACCTCCCAGGCGCGCCCTCCACCCACATGGGCCCCCTGTTGCTCCACCGACGTACTCCTTCCTCCTATATATACCTACGTACCCCCAAACGATCAGATACGGAGCCAAAAACCTAATTCCACCGCCGCAACTTTCTGTATCCACGAGATCCCATCTTGGGGCTTGTTCTGGAGCTCCGCCGGAGGGGCATCGATCACGGAGGGCTTCTACATCAACACCATAGCCCCTGCGATGAAGTGTGAGTAGTTTACCTCAGACCTACGGGTCCATAGTTATTAGGTAGATGGCTTCTTCTCTCTTTTTGGATCTCAATACAATGTTCTCCCCCTCTCTTGTGGAGAACTATTCGATGTAATCTTCTTTTTGCGATGTGTTTGTTGAGACTGATGAATTGTGGGTTTATGATAAAGTCTATCTATGAACAATATTTGAATCTTCTCTGAATTCTTTTATGTATGATTGGTTATCTTTGCAAGTCTCTTCGAATTATCAGTTTGGTTTGGCCTACTAGATTGATCTTTCTTGCAATTGGAGAAGTGCTTAGCTTTGGGTTCAATCTTGCGTTGTCCTTTCCCAGTGACAGTAGGGGCAGCAAGGCACGTATTGTATTGTTGCCATCGAGGATAACAAAATGGGGTTTTCATCATATTGCATGAGTTTATCCCTCTACATCATGTCATCTTGCTTAAGGCGTTACTCTGTTTTGATTAACTTAGTACTCTAGATACATGCTGGATAACGGTCGATGAGTGGAGTAATAGTAGTAGATGCAGGCAGGAGTCGGTCTACTTGTATCGGACGTGATGCCTATATAAATGATCACACCTAGATATTCTCATAACTATGCTCAATTCTGTCAATTGCTCAACAGTAATTTGTTCACCCACCATAGAATACTTATGCTCTCGAGAGAAGCCACTAGTGAAACCTATGGCCCCCGGGTCTATCTTTATCATATCAATCTCCTACTACTTAGTTATTTCCTTTGCTTTTTTACTTTGCCTTTATTTTACTTTGCATCTTTATCACAAAAATACCAAAAATATTATCTTATCATATCTATCAGATCTCACTCTCGTAAGTGGCCGTGTAGGGATTGACAACCCCTTATCACGTTGCTTGCGAGTATTTATTTGTTTTGTGCAGGTGCGAGGGACTCGCGCGTAGCCTCCTACTGGATTGATACCTTGGTTCTCAAAAACTGAAGGAAATACTTACGCTACTTGGCTGCATCATCCCTTCCTCTTTGGGGAAAACCAACATAGTGCTCAAGAGGTAGCACTGTACCCTCTACTTGAACATGGTGCTTTATGCTTCATATTATTATCCAATGATGTGTTGCCATCCTATGATGTCTGAGTAGATTTTCGTTGTCCTATCGGTGGTTGATGAATTGCTATGATTGATTTAATTTGCTTGTGGTTATGTTGCTGTCCTTTGGTGCCCATCATATGAGCGCGCGCGTGGATCACACCATAGGGTTAGTTGTATGTTGATAGGACTATGTATTGGAGGGCAAGAGTGACAGAAGCTTCAACCTAGCATAGAAATTGATGCATACTGAAAGTGCGTTATATCGACTAGAGGGGGGTGAATAGGCGATTTTTATGAAAGTCTTCAAAACGTGAGAGTTATGAAGACAAACAGTGAAGATTATGCCTATTACTATGCAGCGGAAGTTAGATTACACTAGGCCAGCCATGGTCATGTATTCAATAGAGTGAAAGCGCAATGACAAACAGCTTCAGTGTAATAAGGATCAGGTAGGAAGAAGTTATGAAGCCAAACAGATCATACATTCATGTTGTGAAGACAAAAGATAAAGCAAGCATGCAATGGCTTCACAATGAATAACTGTAAGTGAAAGGAAGTGAAGATGAAACCAGTGACACGTTGAAGACAATGATTTGTTGGACCAGTTCCCAGTTGCTGTGACAACTGTACGTCTGGTTGGAGCGGCTAGGTATTTAAACCAAAGGACACACAGTCCCGAACACCCAGTCAAGGACACTTAGTCCAAGACACCCAGTCCTCACCGTTTTCTCCTTGAGCTAAGGTCACACAGACCTCGCTCAATCACTCAGGTAAGTCTTCAAGGTAGACTCCCAAACCTTCACAGACTTCGTTCACTGGCAATCCACAATTTCTCTTGGATGCTTAGAACGCGACGCCTAACCGTCTGGAGGATGCACAGTCCTCAAGTGTAATAAGTCTTCAAATCACACAGACACGAAGACTTAAGTGATGCCCAATTTACTCTGGCTCTGGGTGGTTAGGGCTTTTCTCCTCACTAGGAATTTTTCTCTCAAAGGCTTCGAGGTGGGTTGCTCTCAAACGACAAAAGCCGTGCACTGAAATCTGAGCAGCCAACCGTTTATGGTTGTGGGGGGTGGACTATTTATAGCCACTTGGCAACCTGACCTGATCTGTCCGAAATGACCCTGGGTCACTAAGGAACTGACACGTGTACCAACGGTCGAATTTTGAACTCACACGGCAACTTTACTTGGGCTACAAGTAAAGCTGACTTGTCTGACTCTGGACAAGATTTTCTCTCAAAGTCTTCGCTCGAAGACATAGGATTTGAATTAGGCATCACTTCAGTCATTCTGACTGGTTCTTTTGGACCCCACTTAACAGTACGGTGATTCCTATGACACAACATAAATGAAATAAAACTACGAAGGATCTAAGTCTTCGAGTTCCATAAGCTTCATAGGGAGTCTTCTCATGTCATTGTCTTCAATATGAATATCTTCTTAAACCACCATTGTCTTCAATGTCTTCGTACATTTTAGGGGTCATCTCTGGTAATAAAACCGAATCAATGAGGGACTTCTACCAATGTTTTCCTGCAATTCTCACAAACTCGTTAGTCCCTCAACTAGGTTTGTCGTCAATACTCCAAAACCAACTAGGGGTGGCACTAGATGCACTTACAATCTCCCCCTTTTTGGTGATTGATGACAAACTAGTTGAAGTTTTCAACGGGGCACATAATTTGTGAGATAGTAAAGGAATTTGTCTTCATAAGTTGCAAGGGCTCCCCCTAAAGATGTGCCTATAAGTAATTTGCCTTTTGAATGCAAATGCACATGGCAGGTTGTACTTGTGGAGATCCACTTCAACTTATGATGACAATCCACTATGCATGTGAAAGTATATGAAGATAATGACATGCATAATGGAAAATGGACGTCTGCAGTAAGAGATGAGTGCGGAATTTATCGTCGCACATGCGGAATTTATCTTCGCATAACGAAGTGACAAACAGGTAGCAGACGGCCATCAAGGCTAAGTGTTACAACTCAAAGAAGCAAATGTAGCAAAAACGGGAGTTGTAAGCACGAAGCAAAATGTAGCAAAATATTAAGGCACCCGCCCAAAGTGACCGGCTTGAAGACTATAAACAATATGCTTCTCCCCCTTTTGTCAGTGATGACCAAAAAGGTTTGAAGACATAGAGTTTTCTACGCCCAGGCGCAGCAGGATCGGTGGAGTTGTTTGGTGGCGGTGCAGATGAGCTTGGTGCAGATTCGACGTGTGTTGAAGCAGGTGGAGATGATGTCGCGTCGTCGTCTTCTTCAATAATCCGGGCAGACACGGTGGCAGCAGAAGAAGAGAATTCTGACTCTTCAAGTGATGGTGTGCTTCGCATCACAGCTCTTCTTGGAGGCATGGAGTCAAATTGGAATCTCTCTCTGAAGCCATCCTCTTGCAGTTCAGCTTCATTGCTCATCATGGTGAGGCCTTTCCAAGTGCGGCGACAGGTCTCGTGTGCGACAAACGCATTCTTGGTTGCCAGATTTCTGATGCGATTGACGTCTTGCATGATGCTTCTCATCTGCCGTTTGAGCCAGTCGTGATGCCTATCTTGCTTTTGGTGAAGAGACACAAGAAGCTCTCGGTCATTGAGTGCTCGAGCGCGCTTCTTGGGTCTCTTGGCAGCTGTGCTGTCAGTGGCTTCAGTTGATGCAGGGGCACGTGTGGTGCCAGCCATTGGATACACTCGGGAGAGAGCTTCAACACCTTCAATATTTTGAGTGAAGCTCTGGTGTTCTGCATTTTGAAGACTTAATGGTTGCTTGCCAGGCTCTGGATATATTGCTTCAGCAGATGTGTCCATATCTGGCAAAAATATCCTATGGTTGCGGGCTGAGGGTTGATAGGAGATTGCAGAGTGAAGCTTGATCAGCCTCATAACCCAAGGAGCATAGAACTTTAATTCAAACAGTTCTGAGGCAGATGCTGCAAAGTGACGGATGAAGAGATCCTGTGCATTGAAGCATTTGCCATGAAGAATGCAGAAGATGAGAGTCTTCATTGCACCATCGATTGTTGCATATCGAGAGTGTCCCTTTACAGGCCATAGAGTCCGCCTTATGATGTGATATATTGTTCTGGGCAGGTACTCTAAGTCTTCAACGAAGAACCTAGTTGGATAGGGTGCATTAGGAGGCAGTGGCTTCATTATTGAGAGCATCTGACTCATATCTGGCTCAGGACGCTGAAATATGCTCTCAATTGCTTCAGCATGGAGTTGGCACCCTTCTTCAAAGAATTCGCCAGGAGTGGGAAGGCCGGTAAGCTCAATTAGGTCGAAAGCATTGGCTTCATGATGGATATTGCCTGTCATCCACTCCAGAATCCATGTCTTCGGATCTCTGTTATAGCCTTTGATATGCAAAGTGGCATAGAACTGGAGCAGAAGCTCTTCGTTCCAGTGCTCTTCATCAGTGATAAATGGCAGCAAACCAACTTGCTTGAAGCAATCCAGTGCTTCTTCCAGACCAGGCAGACCAGCAACAGCTTCAACCTCAAGGCGCTTGTGAGGAAAGATGCGGCCTTGGTTGTATAGGATACATGAATAATAGCTGCGCTGTTGATGGCTCCAGAACCTATCTGATACAATTCGTTCCCTTGAATAAGGGTTCTTGGAGCGGTCGAAAAACGTGTTATCTGCCCTGAAGCCGTTGATGTTGAAGGAACCAGGAGCTGATGCAGGACCTGGGAACCTTGGTAGTTGTGGGATCGGCTTCTGGACCTGGGGTCTGTACGCAATATGATAGTTGAATTGTGGTCCGGCAGCAGACTCAGGCACAGAATGTTCAGGAGCAGTAGGTTCATTGTCTTCTGAAGCTATTGTTGGGTTGGGCTCCACATATGCTTCGGTGTTGTTTGTGGCAGCCTCAACATTTGCAGACTCATGCACGTTCTCCTGGAGAACTGCTTCTTGTTGGTGTGGGGGAGTTGGAGCTTGTGGTATCTCTGCATGCTCTTCGGCTGATGCAGCCGGAATGTCGTCAACAGCCTGAGCCCTTGGCCCTTTGCGAAGCCTACGAAATGTAGGCGCCGGTGGAGTTGTAGTGGGTTGGGGCTCATCTTCCTCCTGTGGGCGATCTGCCCACGATGCATCTTGTGTGATTGGCGTCAATGGATGACCAATACTGATCAGTTCGCTTGTCTCAAGCTGAGGAAGGGCTGCATCACCTTGCACATTGTCTTGGAGACCAATGTCTTCAGCAGCGTTGGGTTCGTCTGCTGGAATGTCTTCAGCGTTGGGTTAATGCACAGTCAACTGACGATCTGCGTCAGGATAGCGGACGGAGAGGGGTTCAACTATCAAGGGCTCTGTGGGAGCAGCCCGAGATTTCTTGGTCTTGCGCTTCTTGATGATGGGTTCAGAAGGAGAGGCTTCAGAATGTTTTCTCTTCTTAGCTTCAGCCTCTGCAGTCCGTGTCTTCTTGTGCTGTGAGGCGGTTGATCGACTCTTTGGCTTCGAGCCAGTCGTTGCAGCGGGGAAGACAATCGGAGCAGTTTCTGACCTTGGCGCTTCAGGTTCAGGCACAGCAGCCTTCTTTTTCTTCTTCGCGGCCATCCTGGGGTCAATGCCGGGACGCCCAAGTGCCTTGCGCTTTTCTGCCTCATTGTAGGCCTGCACGCAGCGATCAACCAAAGTCTTCATGCGCTCTCGCGAGCCTTGAGCTTCAGCACGCGTCTTCAGAAAGTTCTCTTTCAGCTCGTGCAACATGATCTTGAAGTTTTTCACTTCTTGCACGCTGAGCTTGGCCACGTGCTTCTTGAACTGAGCCTTTTCATAATCAATTTTCTGCTTCAGTTCTACAATTCGCTGGGCTATTGCAAGTTCTGAAGCAATTGCACCTTGAAAGGCAACGCTGAGGCCTGTGGGCAGCTGCAGATCGTTGAAGCTGATGTCCGGTGAGGCAAACCATTCATCGATGAAGTTGTGAATGATGGCGACATCAAACAGAGGCAGATTGTTGAAGATTTCAGCCTCCTCCTTGCTCTTGATGAGCTGCTCAAGAGCATCATCTCTAAGATCTTCATCGCTTGAGAGATCAATGGCTTCGCAACGCAGAATGTCAGCAGCTGTGAGCTCTTTGCCTGTGTGTGGCTGAGGCTTCTTGGCTTCTTGGGGCTTGGACACTCGTGATAAGCCTTCTGACTGCACACTGGCTTCAGGAGGTGCAGTTGCTAAAGGCTTCACTCTTGCGATCTTGGGAGAAGCGGCTGGCTTTGAAGCTTTTGGCTTCTTCTGCTTTGGCTTCGGCGCAGCAGGGGCGTCATCTGACTCAGTATCTGCTGGAGGGTCATTCACAGCAGTCCCTTGGACTAGGATGCGAGTGATGAGGCCTGCAAGATTGGCATACGGCCCGATGATATTGGGATCGGCGTCGCGTGTGCCATCTGCCCTTGGTGAGGAGGGACCAGGGTTGAAGTCAAGCCCAAATTTCTTCTTGTTTATCTTCGCTGACTGTTGTGCAAACTGAAAGTTGCGCTTGAAGAGATTATCATCGCGGCACCAGAGAAGTGATGACGGATGTGCTTCAGCTGGCTTTGGTCCTCTTACCATGCATGGATAGAAGCCTTGAGCAATGGCTTCGACTCTGGACCTGGGTACGAGATTTTTGTATAGTACATCTCCCCACGGTCTCTTGATGGCGCACTTCTCCGCATATTCCTGAGTGACGAAGCGGTAGTGGAACCATTGCTCTGCCCAATATCTTCGAATCCATTGGATTCGTGTCTTGCGCTGACCAAAGATTTCTTCAGGATCAGTTTTGTACATCTCTGCCAATTCATCAGGCAGATCTTTGGACGTTTCACCACGTCGCTGTCTGCCTCCCTTCCTTGCTGCTGTTTCTGAAGCCATGAATAACTTGGAAGGCTTCAAGATGTTCAAAGGCTTCCTTTTGCAAGAACTGGCTTCAGGAGAGTTGATGTGATGCTGCAAGTACTCTGCAAATGAATGCAGACTATGAGAACCAAAGGATTCTCCCACGGACATGTACCTGTGACAGCATTAAGGTGCGAGGGAAGGGGAAGAGGTCATATGCATTCTCAGAAGATTTTGAAGATAAATCGGTTTAGAAGACATAGACCTCATTGTGCGAAGACATTCACTCACAGATAAGAAGTTGGTTCCAGATTTGTACGAACCCACAGATCAGTACAAGTGAGGAATCTAACTACCTTATGAAGCACAAGTGAATATACTAGGCATGTCATGAGATGTAGCGAGATAACTAACTGATGTGAAGAGAAACTCCTTATGGCAGAAAGTGACTGAACTATGGGATCAGAAGAGGCTGTAAAAAGAGGTTTTATTTACCACACTTGGAACTACTAGACGAAGTGAGATTTGAGGTCGAGCAGTTCGATCCTCCATGCCCTAACTTGGCGACGGAAGACACCTACGGCGACGGCGGAGAGAGCGATGTCCGCTGTCGGCGTGAAAACGACGTCGGAGAGGTTGCGGCAGTGAAGCGCTTCGTCGCCGGCGTCGTTGAGTGCTAGCGGTGGCGCTAGGGTTCGTGCGAGGGTGGAAGAAGGAGATAATGACGCAGTGAATCGTGTATTTATAGGGATAGAGGCGGCACTGCGCTATTACGCAGGTACCCCTGGCGGTTCGCATTTGAGGCATGTGTGGCCAGTTAGAGGAAGATTGGGATTTGTTCCACGTCCCACGCACACCTAAATTGTCGGGCGGTCGTTCCCGCTTCTCCGGATCTTATGTGGAGGAATGAGCATTAAAAACGGACTTTTATGGTTGTCACTATGTCTTCAGCTGACAAGGACACAGTGAAGACATTTGACAGTTTCAACAGAATGCATATGACTTGGAGAGATAGAGTTTGAGATAGAAAGCATAGAGAGGTTAGGGTCCGATCACATTCACTTAGTTCAAAAGATTCAACTAAGAAGACATAACTATAAGTGAATGCTGTAGAGGACAGAACATCAGTACATATATATCCAGATAATCAACGCAGTGAAGATAATCATGAAGACATATTGAGAATGAAGCCAAACCAAATGTGAAGACATTGAGAGGTAACGCCATGAGAGAAACACTTCAAAATGGAATGTTTGGTGGTGGTGTTACCCACCATATAGGAAGTATTAGACCCAGACACGGCGCACAATTATCGTGGCGCTCCGAAGTCAAATTCCACATTAATGTATTCACACTTAGAATGTATGTCTTCATTGTTTGAAGATATACGCTACTTCGTGTGTTGCACATCTAAGTCATCAATATGCTTAAGTGTTAGGATGTGTGCCTGATCACAGGACATTTGAGGATTCCAAGATATTTAGCTCACACCGTAACTTGCAAAATCTCTTCTCATCCAAGGGCTTTGTGAAGATATCTGCCAATTGCTCTTCAGTGTTGACGTGTATGATATCAATGTCTTCCTTCACAACATGATCTCTGAGAAAGTGATGACGAATTTCAATGTGCTTTGTCTTCGAGTGCTGAACTAGGTTGTTGGCAATCTTGATGGCGCTTTCGTTGTCGCAGTAAAGTGGCACTTGCTTCCGATGAATGCCATAATACTTGAGTGTTTGCTTCATCCACAGAAGCTGAGCGCAGCAAGATCCAGCAGCAATGTATTCAGATTCAGCAGTGGAGAGTGATACACAGTTCTGCTTCTTTGAAGACCAACATACAAGTGATCGTCCCAGAAAGTGACATGTGCCTGATGTAGACTTGCGATCAACCTTGTCACTAGCATAATCAGCATCCGAATATCCAACCAAATCAAACTCTGAGCCCTTTGGATACCATAATCCTAGAGTTGGGGTGTGAGCCAAATATCAAAGAATTTGCTTCACAGCTAAGTGATGCGACTCCTTTGGTGTCGCTTGAAATCGAGCACACATGCAAACACTAAGCATGATATCTGGCCTAGATGCACATAAATAAAGCAAAGACCCAATCATGGAGCGGTATACCTTTTGATCGAACTCTTTACCATTGTCGTCGGGACCCAGATGATGCTTGGCTGGCATTGGTGTTGTGAAGCCTTTGCAGTCTTGCATACCGAACTTCTTCAGGCACTCTTTAAGATATTTCTCTTGAGATATGAAGATGCCGTTGCGTTGTTGCCGTATTTGAAGACCGAGGAAGAACTTCAGCTCCCCCATCATGGACATCTGATATTGCTCTTGCATCGTATATCCAAACTCTTCACTATACTTCTGATTGGTGCAGCCGAAGATAATGTCATCCACATATATTTGGCACACAAACAGTTCACCATCATATGTCTTCGTGAAAAGAGTGGGATCCAGGGAACCAGGTATGAAGCCTTTGCTTTTCAGAAAGTACTTGAGTGTATCATACCAGGCCCTAGGGGCTTGTTTGAGGCCATACAGTGCCTTGTTGAGCTTGTATACCATATCAGGATGTTTTGGATTTTCAAAGCCAGGTGGTTGTGCAACATACACTTCTTCTTCAATCTTGCCATTGAGAAAGGCACTTTTCACATCCATCTGATAGAGAAGTATGTTATGATGATTTGCATAGGCCAGCAGTATGCGTATGGCTTCAAGCCTAGCCACAGGAGCAAATGTTTCATCCAAGTCAATGCCCTCCACTTGAGTATATCCTTGAGCAACGAGACGAGCTTTGTTTCTGACAACTTGACCATGCTCATCTTGCTTGTTGCGGTATATCCATTTGGTGCCTATTATGTTGTGCTTCCGTGGATCAGGACGCTTAACCAGTTCCCATACATCATTCAGCTCAAACTGTTGAAGCTCTTCTTGCATAGCTTGAATCCATTCAGGTTCCATGAAGGCTTCTTCAACTTTCTTGGGTTCTGATATTGAGATGAATGCGAAATGCCCACAGAAGTTTGTTAGCTGAGTTGCCCTTGAACGAGTGAGTGGACCAGGTGCATTGATGCTGTCAAGTATTTTTTCAATTTGTACTTCATTTGCAACACGAGGGTGTGTGGGGCGAAGACTTTGCTCTTGCTGATCTATGTGGTCATTTGAAGGTATATCTTCAGGCTGAGCATTGTCTTCATGTGGATCAGGTGCTGAGATGATAAGTTCTTCTTCAGGATGAGCTTCAGAAGGTACAATTTCTCCAGTTCCCATAAGCTTGATTGATTCATTTGCTGGAACTTCATCTAGCACATTTGGCAATTGCTCTCTTTGTGATCCATTGGTTTCATCAAATCGCACATCCACTGTTTCAACTACTTTGTAGTGGAAGAGATTGAAGACTCTGTAGGAGTGCGAATCCTTTCCATATCCAAGCATGAAGCCTTCATGTGCTTTTGGTGCAAACTTTGAGGTGTGATGTGGGTCCTTGATCCAGCATTTTGCGCCAAATACTCTGAAATAACTGACATTTGGCTTCTTGCCAGTTAGGAGTTCATAAGATGTCTTGTTCAGAAGCTTGTGAAGATAAACACGATTGATTGTATGGCATGCAGTATCAATGGCTTCAGTCCAGAATTTTCTTGGAGTCTTGTATTCATCTAGCATTGTTCTGGCCATCTCAATGAGTGTTCTGTTCTTGCGTTCGACGACGCCATTCTGCTGTGGCATGTATGGAGCTGAGAATTCATGTGTGATCCCCAAGGTATCCAGATATGTATCAAGGCCAGTGTTCTTGAATTCAGTGCCGTTGTCACTTCTGATGTGCTTTATCTTGGCGCCAAAATTGTTCATAGCTCGATTTGCGAAGTGTCTGAAGACATCCTGCACTTCAGTCTTGTAGAGGATTATGTGCACCCAAGTATATCTAGAATAATCATCAACAATTACGAAGCCATAGAGGCATGCAGAAGTAGTAAAAGTTGAGTAGTGAGTGGGACCGAAAAGATCCATGTGAAGCAGTTCGAAGGGTTGTGTAGTAGTCATGATTGTCTTCGAAGGATGTTTTGCCCTTTCATCTTCCCTGCTTCACAGGCACCGCATAAGTGATCTTTCTTGAACTTGACGCCCTCGATGCCTATGACGTGCTTTTTCTTCGCAAGAGTGTGGAGGTTCCTCATGCCAGCATGCCCAAGCCTTCGATGCCAAAGCCAGCATTCTGAAGCTTTTGCAAGAAGACATACTGCAAGTTGTGGTCCTGCTGAGAAATCTACCACATACAAATCACCTTTCCTATATCCTTCAAACACTAGAGATTTGTCAGATTCCATTAGCACCAGGCAGCGATATTTGCCAAACATTACAATCATATTCAAATCGCAAAGCATTGAGACAGACATTAAGTTGAAGCCAAGGGATTCAACAAGCATGACTTTATCCATGTGTTGATCCTTTGAGATTGCAACTCTACCTAGACCCAATACCTTACTTTTACCAGTGTCAGCGAATGTAATGTGGCTCTTGTCGGATGGACGTAAAGTTGAGTCCATAAGAAGGCTTCTTCTGCCAGTCATGTGATTTGGTACACCCACTGTCAATAATCCATTCTGAAGACTTTGAAGTCGCTGGTGTCGTACCCTACAGTGCAGTTAGGGGGATAGGCTTCACGAAGAGTGTTGTGAAGCATAAACATTTGACGAACCAGTGGGTTATGAAAACTTAGATCCAGATTAGGACTAATGGGGAGAGTAGCATGCGATTCAGGAACGAAGTACATAATGATGCCATTTGGGCAGTTTATCTTGCGCCCCACAAGATTTTTATGGTCCCCAGCAATAGCATCAGAAGATTTTGTTTTTGTGCTGGAGACCTTTCCCTGCAAAAGAGAGTTAAGCTTTCTTAACCACCCACATCTTCAAGGGTGGCTTAGAAGCTATAAGTCTAAGTGCAGCATCTGAGAATTTTGGCTTTGAAGCGTTAGCAAACAGTCTAGCAGGGGGACAATAATACTCATAGGCATAAGCAGAATAATTTTTGGTCATATGAACATGACGGTTCGATGAACCGCTCTCATATTCATATGCCTGAGTATGGTTTCCCTGCAAAACATTTGCGTTAGTGTGACTCAGGTGAGTCCTCTGTCTGTATGAAGCCTTTGGACCGAGGTTTGTCTTCTTCAAGTGAGGTGTCATGAAGACATTCACAGGAAGATTTTCCAGACATGTTTTCGGAACCCAGATCTTCTTCATTGGCGGTCCATTCCTGCAGTTAGTACCAATGTACCTGGCAAACACTTCACCATTCTGATTCTTAAACAGTTTATAGTTTGCATCAAAGGATTCATCAATGATAATTGGGTTAGCACAAGTGAAGCCAGATAAATTGGATGGATCTGCTGAAAGTTCCTTTGCAGCAACCCATGTAGTTTTGGGGTACTGCTCAGGTTTCCAGTAAGAGCCATCTGCATTGATTTTCCTCACAAATCCAACACCCTCTTTCCTAGGGTTACGATTCAGGATCTGCTTTTTGAGGACATCACATAATGTCTGATGCCCTTGAAGACTTTTGTACATCCCTGTTTCAAGCAATGTCTTCAACCTAGCATTCTCATCAGCAATAGCAGTGGTATCCTCAGCAGAGGGGTTAGTTACCACATCAACATTTGAAGATATTCGAACAGCAGTAGCAATGGAACATTCAGCAACAGAATTAGCATTATCACGCTCAATGCATTTAAGACATGGCGGTTCAAATCCTTCCTGAGCGGGACTGATCTGTTCGGAGCGAAGTGACTCATTTTCCTTTTGAAGATCTTCATGATCCGCTCTCAACTTCTCAAGATCTTGCTTCTTTTGAAGATAATCATAGGAGAGCTTTTCATGAGTAGTTGAGAGAGTCTCAAGATGATCTTCAAGTTCCTGATACTTAACGTGAAGATTTTTTATGTCTTCAATTAAGGATTCAGAACGAGTCATTTCGGCACCCAACAGATCATCGCTTATGTCTAACAGTTTTTGAATATGTTCCATAGCTTTCTGTTGTTCAGTTGCAATTTTAGCAAGTGTTCTGTAGCTAGGTTTTGAATCACATTCAGAGTCATCGTCACTAGATGTTTCATAGCAAGTAGTGCGTGTGTTTACCTTGGCACCGCGTGCCATGAAGCAGTAGGTAGGAGTGGAGTCATTCTTGTCATTTGCGTCGGTGTCGATGATGCAGTCATTGTCTTCAGTGTTGAAGATGGACTTGGCGACGTATCCTGTAGCCAGACTCGCAATGCCGGAATCAGACTCCTCCTCAGACTCCACCTCTGCCTCCTTAGATGCGGACTCCTCTTCTGAATCCATCCTCCTTTCCAACAAACGCACGTGCCTTGCCAGATGAGCTCTTCTTGTGTGATGAAGACTTTGATGAAGACTTGGAAGAAGACTTTGAGTGTTTCTTCTTCTTCTTGTCGTCAGAATCATATTCCTTGCTCTTCTTCTTCCTTCTGTTCTCATTGTCCCACTGTGGACACTCAGAGATGAAGTGCCCAGTTTTCTTGCACTTGTGACAAGTTTTCTTCTTGTAGTCATGAGCAGAAGCTTCATCATTCCTTGAGCTTGATCGTGAAGATTTTCTGAAGCCTTTCTTCTTGGTGAATTTTTGAAACTTCTTCACTAGCATTGCAAGTTCTCTTCCAATGTCTTCAGGATCATCAGAACTGCAGTCAGATTCTTCTTCAGATGAGGAGACAGCTTTTGCCTTCAAGGCTCGAGTTCGCCCATAGTTTGGACCGTAGATATCTCTTTTCTCAGAGAGCTGAAACTCATGTGTGTTGAGCCTCTCAAGTATGTCAGACGGATCGAGTGTCTTGAAATCAGGACGTTCTTGAATCATCAGGGCCAGGATGTCAAACGAACTATCAAGTGATCTCAGCAACGTCTTGACGATTTCATGTTTGGTGATCTCAGTGGCGCCGAGGGCTTGAAGCTCGTTTGTGATGTCAGTAAGTCTGTCAAATGTGTGCTGGACATTCTCATTGTCATTTCGCTTGAAGCGGTTGAAGAGATTGCGAAGGACACTGATTCTTTGATCTCTTTGGGTTCAGATGCCTTCATTAACTTTGGAGAGCCAGTCCCAGACCAGTTTGGATGTCTTCAAAGCACTCACACGGCCATACTGTCCTTTGGTCAGATGACCACAGATGATATTCTTAGCAGTAGAGTCCAGTTGAACGAATTTCTTGACATCAGCAGCAGTGACACCTTCTCCAGCCTTGGGAACACCGTTCTCGACGACATACCATAGGTCGACATCAATGGCTTCAAGATGCATGCGCATCTTATTCTTCCAGTAGGGATATTCAGTTCCATCGAAGACGGGGCAAGCAGCGGAGACTTTGATTATCCCTGCAGTCGACATAGCTAAAACTCCAGGTGGTTAAACCGAATCACACAGAACAAGGGAGCACCTTGCTCTGATACCAATTGAAAGTGCGTTATATCGACTAGAGGGGGGTGAATAGGCGATTTTTATGAAAGTCTTCAAAACGTGAGAGTTATGAAGACAAACAGTGAAGATTATGCCTATTACTATGCAGTGGAAGTTAGATTACACTAGGCCAGCCATGGTCATGTATTCAATAGAGTGAAAGCGCAATGACAAACAGCTTCAGTGTAATAAGGATCAGGTAGGAAGAAGTTATGAAGCCAAACAGATCATACATTCATGTTGTGAAGACAAAAGATAAAGCAAGCATGCAATGGCTTCACAATGAATAACTGTAAGTGAAAGGAAGTGAAGATGAAACCAGTGACACGTTGAAGACAATGATTTGTTGGACCAGTTCTAGTTGCTGTGACAACTGTACGTCTGGTTGGAGCGGCTAGGTATTTAAACCAAAGGACACACAGTCCCGAACACCCAGTCAAGGACACTTAGTCCAAGACACCCAGTCCTCACCGTTTTCTCCTTGAGCTAAGGTCACACAGACCTCGCTCAATCACTCAGGTAAGTCTTCAAGGTAGACTCCCAAACCTTCACAGACTTCGTTCACTGGCAATCCACAATTTCTCTTGGATGCTTAGAACGCGACGCCTAACCGTCTGGAGGATGCACAGTCCTCAAGTGTAATAAGTCTTCAAATCACACAGACACGAAGACTTAAGTGATGCCCAGTTTACTCTGGCTCTGGGTGGTTAGGGCTTTTCTCCTCACTAGGAATTTTTCTCTCAAAGGCTTCGAGGTGGGTTGCTCTCAAACGACAAAAGCCGTGCACTGAAATCTGAGCAGCCAACCGTTTATGGTTGTGGGGGGTGGACTATTTATAGCCACTTGGCAACCTGACCTGATCTGTCCGAAATGACCCTGGGTCACTAAGGAACTGACACGTGTACCAACGGTCGAATTTTGAACTCACACGGCAACTTTACTTGGGCTACAAGTAAAGCTAACTTGTCTGACTCTGGACAAGATTTTCTCTCAAAGTCTTCGCTCGAAGACATAGGATTTGAATTAGGCATCACTTCAGTCATTCTGACTGGTTCTTTTGGACCCCACTTAACAGTACGGTGATTCCTATGACACAACATAAATGAAATAAAACTACGAAGGATCTAAGTCTTCGAGTTCCATAAGCTTCATAGGGAGTCTTCTCATGTCATTGTCTTCAATATGAATATCTTCTTAAACCACCATTGTCTTCAATGTCTTCGTACATTTTAGGGGTCATCTCTGGTAATAAAACCGAATCAATGAGGGACTTCTACCTGTGTTTTCCTGCAATTCTCACAAACACGTTAGTCCCTCAACTAGGTTTGTCGTCAATACTCCAAAACCAACTAGGGGTGGCACTAGATGCACTTACACATACGTTATTGAAGGGGGACCAATATATCTTAATGCTATGGTTGGGTTTTACCTTAATGAATGTTAGTAGTTGTGGATGCTTGCTAATAGTTCCAATCATAAGTGCATAGAATTCCAAGTCAGGGATGACATGCTAGCAGTGGCCTCTCCCACATAAAACTTGCTATCGGTCTAGTAAAGTAGTCAATTGCTTAGGGACAATTCCACAACTCCTACCACCACTTTTACACACTCGCTATATTTACTTTATTGTGTCTTTATCTAAACAGACCCTACTTTTTATTTACATGCTCTTTGTTATCTTGCAAACCTATGCAAAAACACCTACAAAGTACTTCTAGTTTCATACTTGTTCTTGGTAAAGCGAATGCTAAGCGTGCGTAGAGTTGTATCGGTGGTCGATAGAACTTGAGGGAATATTTGTTCTACCTTTAGCTCCTCGTTGGGTTCGACACTCTTACTTATCGAAAAGTGTTGCGATCCCCTATACTTGTGGGTTATCAAGACATATCTGAACGCCAAGCTTGCCATCCACGCAAAGGAGACATGTCCGAACTCAGGTATTCCAGAACTGCAATGATAAAATTGTGACGACAACACCTCGGAGCTCAACTCCCCGGGACACTGCCACAACCCCTAAATGCCAGGAGGCACCATGAACAATGTTCTCGTCACAAAACCATCGGAACAATTCCAAGATACCCGCGTGATCCTAAAAAAAATTCGTGAAATTTGAGGAGAGAAGAGTCAAAACTTCTACGCCAGGAGGCCTCACTAGAGCGACGAAGGGACTGAGGAGTAAAAAGAATCCTACTCTCCGACATATATAATCCTATAAGACTCAAAACATTTTTCTGGACTCAACAACGTCAACGATTTGATCAAGCAGGGGGCTCCTAAGTCGGGGAAGGCTCTGATTACCAACTTGTAACACCCACGATGCGACTATATCTCCCACGTGTCGGAGCACGACTTAGAGGCATAACCACATAGTAGGCATGTCGCAAGAGGGGGAATCTTTACACATCCCATGTACTGAATATGAAAGGGATAAAGAGTTGGCTTACAATCGCCACTTCACACAATACATGAATATAACATTACATCGTCCAGAATACAATCAAGGTGCGACCACGGAACCAAAATAAAAGAAACCACCGCTAATGCTAGATCCCCAATCGTCCCAATTGGGCTCCACTACTGATCAACTAGAAACGAAACAACACAACGAACACGATCTTCATCGAGCTCCCGCTTGAGCTCGGTTGCGTCATCTGCACGGGCATCATCGGCACCTGCAACTGTTTGGAAGTATATGTGAGTCACGGGGACTCAGCAATCTCACACCCTCGCGTTCAAGACTATTTAAGCTTATGGGTAGGAAAAGGTAGTGAGGTGGAGCTGCAGCAAGCACTAGCATATATGATGGCTAACATACGCAAATAAGAGCGAGAAGAGAAGCAAAGCACGGTCGTGAACTAGAAGTGATCAAGAAGTGATCCTAAAACTACTTACGTTCAAACATAACTCCAAAGCCGTGTTCACTTCCCGGACCCCGCCGAGAAGAGACCATCACGACTACACACGCGGTTGATGCATTTTAATTAAGTTAAGTGTCAAGTTCTCTACAACCGGACATTAACAAATTCCCATCTGCCCATAACCGCGGGCACGGCTTTCGAAAGTTCAAAACCCTGCAGGGGTGTCCCAACTTAGCCCATCACAATCTCTCACGGTCAACGAAGGATATTCCTTCTCCCAGGATGACCCGATCAGACTCGGAATCCCAGTTACAAGACATTTCGACAATGGTAAAACAAGACCAGCAAAGCCGCCCGAATGTGCCGACAAATCCCGATAGGAGCTGCACATATCTCGTTCTCAGGGCACACCGGATGAGCAGTCCGTACAACTAAAACCAAACCTCAAGTTTCCCCAAGGTGGCGCTGCAAGGGGCTCTAGTTTGGACCAACACTCAGAGGAGCACTGGCCCAGGGGTTTAAAATAAAGATGACCCTTGAGTCTACAGAACACAAGGGAAAAAGGCTTAGGTGGCAAATGATAAAACCAAGATTGGGCCTTGGTGGAGGAGTTTTATTCAAGGCGAACTATCAAGGGGTTCCCATTATAACCCAACCGCGTAAGGAACGCAAAATCAAGGAACATAACACTGGTATGACGGAAACTAGGGCGGCAAGAGTGGAACAAAACACCAGGCATAAGGCTGAGCCTTCCACCCTTTACCAAGTATATAGATGCATTAAAGTAAACAAGATATAATAATGATATCCCAACAATATCCATGTTCCAACATGGAACAAACTTCATCTTCACCTGGAACTAGCAACGCTAGAAGAGGGGCTGAGCAAAGCGGTAACATAGCCAAACAACGGTTTGCTAGGAAAGGTGGGTTAGAGGCTTGACATGGCAATATGGGAGGCATGATATAGCAAGTGGTAGGTATCACGGCATAGCAAAAGAGCGAACAACTAGCAAGTAAAGATAGAAGTGATTTCGAGGGTATGGTCATCTTGCCTGCAATGTTCTCCGAGTTGACGAAAGCTTGAACCTCGTAAGCGTACTCAACGGGGTCCTCGATCACGAACTCGTCTCCCGGCTCTACCCAAAACAAGAACACAAGAAAAGGGAACAACAATCAACCACGGTGCAATGCGCAAGCAACATGATGCAAAACATGGCATGATATGCGGGATGTGATATTCAATGCATATGCGAGCTCCGGAATGAAAAGATTGAACCAGCCCTCAACTTGGCAAACCAAGTGTGCCGCTGGAAAGACAAGATGATTTCGGTCGAAATCGATATAAAGATCACCGGAATCGGATGCACGGTTTGCAAACGGCAAGCAAAACAAGAATGACACAATTCCGCGATTAACAGCACGATGCCATCTAGAATGCAACAAGAAACTAAGTTACTGCACACCAACATAACAACAAAGCACATGGCAGTGATCTACTCAAGATGCTTGACAAAAGATGAACACTGAGCTATGGCTAAATCACACAAGAACAGGTTCAAACAAGCATGGAAAAAGAGCAAGCAATATCAGCATCACAGACTTAGTGAAAATACTAACATGCCAGGAATTAACATCAGGAAGCAATGTTTAGAGCAAGCAAACAACATGCTACAAGATCATATCATAGAAATACCAGGCATGGCATGAATCTACTCAAAGCATAGCACAAAAGTCCCTTACTGACCATAAGCCAAAAAGGATCAGAAGATATTATGGCACCCATGTAAACATAGCAAGTTTCATTAACAGATCCAGACTTGGCAGAAAACTGGACATGGCAAAAACAGAATTATGAAGGCATCTTTGCGATCTCGATTCACTCATCACAAGGCATTTCATGACAATATAAGCATAGCATCAGCAATAGGACATGTTCAAGAAGCTAACCATAGCAAGAACAAGTTCATAGCATGCATGGATCAACTACAACACCCTTGGCAAAATTGATTAACATGTAAACAACCTGCCAGGAACATTTTATAGCAAAAGTAGAGCAAGATTAATTCATGCTAGGGCAATCCATAAATGCAAACAGGGGCATGGATGGATAGAGCATAACCATGTGACAAAATCATCCTTACTGAACATACTCAAAAGAAGCATCGATCTCACTGTAGCAACATGAATACATGGCATAAAAATAACAGCAGGGAAATGACAGTGAAAATCTAAGTCCCTGAAAACAGCAATATCACGAGAGCTACTTTGCATGCATGTGCTAGTCACCACATTGATCACAAAAATACATGGCATACACCCCTGTAAAGATGGCATGGCATAGCCCAAAACACATGTAGAGCTCAAGTCCATATGCAGCACACAATAATCATGGAAAAAATGACAAATGCTCATAATCTGCTAAGAATCAGGACCTAACATTTTATAGCACTCTTGCATCAACGATTTGGGCATCAAGATGGACTCAAACAAGCATGTCACAATGGAATGAAATGAAGAGCACATCATGATGAACATTTTGATATCTCATATGCATGATTCGGAGCACCGAGCGCCAAGATGTGACATGATGATGGATGCATAAAAATAACAGGGATTCAGGACTTAGCCAAAATTCGAGATCTGAAAACTGAGTGTTAGATAGCTAAAAGACGCACTGAGCGGATATTAGGGGTTGGCCCACCATGGGCTTCGGCCCAGGAAGGGAAAAGGCAAGGCGGGCCAGTGAAGATGGGCCGGCGCTGGGCCCACGAGCGAGAGGCCGGGCGGTTGTCGTCCTCCCGATCCCGCCTGGATCGGGGCAAAGGCGGCGGTGCCAGCGAGGCAGTCCAGCGAAGCGGGACGAGGTGGCACGGTGGTGGAAACTGGCAGATCCAGTGGCGGCATGCCGGATCCAGTGACGGCGCGTGACGAGGACAGGCATGGGGCTCGCGGGAGGCGCAGGCGGCGAACCTAGCGGGCACTCTGGTGACAGAGCTCGCTGACAGGAGGCGGAACAACGGCGGCGGGGTCGGAGGGCGACGGCGATCGGCGAGGTCAGGCGCGGGGCGACGGCCCGCTCGGAGGAGGCCGGCGCGGTAGTGCGCGAAGGGCGGCGGGGCGAGGTGCGCGATGGCAGCGAGGTGGAGATCGCCGGCGGCGAGCGGTGTGGTGGCACGAGGAGGCGGCGAAGGAGGGAGCCAGGCGGCGCGGGATTCGGGCCTCAGCGGGAGAGTGGCGGCGGCGCACGGGCTCGCGCGGGCCGGATCTGGGCCGTGCGGTCCACCGACGAAGTGGGGTGGCGCGTGCGCTGACGTGGCGCGCTGTGAGTGGAGGAGGTAGGCGTTGGAGCTGACGTGTTACCTCTTGATTGGCTCGAGCGACGTGGCTGCTAGCGGTGGACATGTCCGGCGCGGCGCGGATGCATCCAGATGTGCGGTGGAGGAAGAAGACTAGGGTTAGACTGCGAAATTTCGGAGGGAGACACATCTTTATAGGTAGGAGGAGGTAGGAGTGTCCAAATGAGGTGCGGTTTTCGCCCACACGATCGTGATCGAACGACCGAGAGGATGGAGGGGTTTTGGATGGGTTATTGGGCCACTTTGGAGGGGTGTTGGGCTGCAACACACACGAGGCCTTTACGGTTCCCCGGTTAACCGTTGGAGTATCAAACGAACTCCAAATGGCATGAAACTTGACAGGCGGTCTACCGGTGGTGTACCAAGGACGCTTGGCAAATCTCGGTACATTCCGAGAAAGTTTGACACCCGCTCATGAAAAGAGACAAAAAGGGGGGGCCGGAGGACGTAGGAGTGTTAGATTGAGAAACAGACAACGGGGTAAATGCTCGGATGCATGAGACAAACACGTATGCAAATGCGATTCGCATGGTGACATGATATGAAATGCATGACATGAACAAAACCAAAACAAAAAACAAAACCCAGCCACGAAGGGAAAATCATATTGCATCTCCGGAAAAGGCAAGAGTTGGAGTACGAATATGGAAAGTTGCATCCGGGGCGTTACAACACTCCACCACTACGAGAGGATCTCGTCCCGAGATCTAGGATGGCACCGGAGGGAAAAGGAAGAGGAAGAGAAGAGGTAAAACTAAGTTGCTTCTTCGACAAATGAGTGAAACCAAAGATCCTTGCGAGGTTGAGCAAATTGAAAGAAAGAATACAACGAAGATGAACGAAGTTGAAAGCACTCCGTTAGGAAAGAGGAACAAGGGAGAACAAATTCAGGCAGCACCCCGGTTGAAAAGTGATATGAAACTTGATAATATGAAAAGAACTTAAGCAGAGGGCACAACACTCTGGTTAAATGGATAAGCACGAAAAGAACACGATCCTCACCATTAGAGATGATGAGAGGAGAGAGCAACAACACAATGCCTCTGGAAGAAATGAAAGAATGGAATGGAATGAACGGAGGGAAAACAAGATCTTGAGAGAGCACGCTTACAACATATTCTCGAACGGAGTTGTTGGATTATCAACAACGAAAGGATAAGCTTGATGTGGGCTTATGGAAGACATCTCAAAAATTATGAGGTGAAATTCTGCCACTAACGAAAACAATGGATTTGGATTGATATGAACAAGGATACGAGAAACTTAATTCAGTGGGAGGGTAACTGAAGAACTTGGGTCATTTATAAGCACCATAAATAGCAACAATCCTTAGGAGAAGCTTTAGGTGAAATATAACCCAAAATAATTCCAATGAAGAGGTTGACGGGTTGCAAAGCATCTCCTGAACGAAGAGAAAATGATGGGTTTAAATTATCTCATTCTTATGAATGAAGAATGATATATTACCACCTGAAAAGATAAGGGAGAACAATTGCACTCCGGAATGCAAGAAGAAGAATACTTGAGCTCCTTTGAAAAGAACCTCGATGAACACTTCGAGAAGGAATTAAATCTTTGATGAACCATCATGTAGAGCCTCCCTGAAGAACTCTGGTAATAAAAGAATAATCAAACGGAATGAAGGATAAAAAGGATAAGGTTGAAGCCTTGCAATGATTGAATGAAGCTTTGCGACGAGATAAAGTGGAAACTTGGAACTCCGAAAGAAAGATAAAGCATCTCGAACCGAGAATGTGATATGATGAACCATTTCAGAACGAAGAAACTAGATCACTTGGATGAAACAATAATAAGAATTACGTTATGCATATCCTTCACCAATTAAAGTGATGACAAGCAATGGATTGCATACAACTTATTCTCGTAGACAGGATTAAGATAGATATAGCGCAAACTTGGGAAGGTCTTCTGCGAACCACCGGTAGGATTGGGAAGAACGAATAAATTGATATGATAACAAAAGAAGAGAATTCTTGAATGAACCACCGTAAGAATAGAAAATGGACAAAGAAAAGATAAGGAAAACACCAGGAAGAATTATAAAAAGAACGAAGATACTTGAGGGAATTTAGATACAAGTGAACAAAGAGATCATGAACTGATTAGAGGATATTTGAACGATGCACCGGTAAGATTCAGAGAATGAGAGCTGAAAGCTGAGAATGAATAATTCTGAGATGATGGGATGCGGAGAATCGAACTGAAAAGACTCCTGATGAGTGAAAAGAATTCTCACAATCGAAAACAATTATGAGAGGATGGCATCAAGCTTGAACCATGAATCTTGAAGAGAATGGAGCAAGATTTAAGAGAAACTCTTCTTCGGTCTACAAATGTTTAGAATGACGATGAGAAACACCACCATGAATTGTTGAGATACTCTAGGATGAAAATTAGAAAGTTTGAACCGACGATGACAAGAATTTGAAAGATCTTAGAGAAAGACATTTGACTGATGACAACTCATTCTTACGTCAAACTTTGAAAGATTTGAGAATAGCTCCGGTAAAAATTAGAAGAGTCAGGTAAGATCCTGGAAAAAGACCTGTGGGTTAGGGCCCACTCAAAAGATACACTATTAAACGATTTAAAAGATAGATTGCACCGGTTGAATTAAATGGCTTGAATGAGGTAACAACCTCGAAATAGGTTGAACGGAATCTTGAATGAAAAGACGAGCCTTCTGAGATATCTTCAGCACTCCGGAACAATTGAATAGCGATAGGTGAAAGATTAAGAGGTGCAATGGCATGGGAAAGCATTTGAAACGAGGAAAGGGATATGATCAACACCAAAAGCTTGAATTGAAACCACCGGAGAAGATAAAAGAAATGAGGAATGATGAACTAGTAGAACATCTTCATGAGAACCACCAGGTAAGAACATTGACGGAAAAGAATGGAGAGACTTCCCATCAATAAAAGGATACTTGATTAAGATATCTAAGTCCTTGAATAAAAAGGATGGGAGGGCGGGAAAACAAAGACAACTTGGGAACGAATGAAACAAACACCGTTGAGAAAACTGAGATTGGGTCTTGCGAATGTTGAAAAAGATCAAATCCACTTGAAGAGAAACACACCGGTTGAAAAGGATTGACATGACAATCTCGATTATCATGAAGGATTAGTATTCCCATAGAAATATGAGGACACCACTTAGGAAAGGTATGGATTCCACATTTGACTTCGAAGCAACTCGAATACCACAACTCAAAACATAACAAAGGATTGGCTTGCAGAATAAGCTGGAACAAACATATGATAGATCCCATATCATATCATGTGTCTGTTGGAAAGATATTCTAGGAGCTACTTGAATTCCCACTTATAAACTCCCGAAACTTTCTAGTTATGAAATCAGGTGTTGGGGATACAGGGGAAGCATAATATCTCACCCAAAACTAGCAAATCCTACAGCCAGTTGATCCATCCTTCAACACATAAACAAGAAACCTTCGGAAATCGTTTACCTCAACCTTCAAAAAGCATCCGTTATACGAGTTATGGCAATACTCCCGAACTCCCGCCCCAGTACTAGGTGGCGTCGAGGTTATCTCATCAACAATTGCATAAAAGAGATTTTCAACGTCGGCGAACTCAGGTATTCCAGAACTGCAACGATAAAATTGTGACGACAACACCTCGGAGCTCAACTCCCCGGGACACTGCCACAACCCCTAAATGTCAGGAGGCACCAAGAACAATGTTCTCGTCACAAAACCATCGGAACGATTCCAAGATACCCGTGTGATCCTAAAAAATTCATGAAATTTGAGGAGAGAAGAGTCAAAACTTCTACGCCAGGAGGCCTCACCAGAGTGACGAAGGGACTGAGGAGAAAAAAGAAACCTACTCTCCGATATATATATAATCCTATAAGACTCAAAACATTTTTCTGGACTCAACAACGTCAGCGATATGATCAAGCAGGGGGCTCCTAAGTCGGGGAAGGCTCTGATTACCAACTTGTAACACCCACGATGCGGCTATATCTCCCACGTGTCGGAGCACGACTTAGAGGCATAACCGCATAGTAGGCATGTTGCAAGAGGGGTAATCTTTACACATCCCATGTACTGAATATTAAAGGGATAAAGAGTTGGCTTACAATCGCCACTTCACACAATACATGAATATAGCATTACATCATCTAGAATACAATATGGTCCGACTACGGAACCAAAATAAAAGAAGACCACCCCTAATGCTAGATCCCCGATCGCCCCAACTAGGCTCCACTATTGATCAACTATAAACGAAACAACACAACGAACACGATTGAAAGGACATGCGGTGCCCCCATGTGTGGTTTTGGTAATTGATGACATTCTCTATGGACTAATGGTTGCATTGAGTTATATTTGAAGGATTTTTCCATAAGCATTTCTTGAAGTCCATGTGGTTTCAAGGAGTTTATGGGTTGACCAAGGTGTCATTAAGGAATTATCCAAAGATTGGTCATGTGAGTGTTGAGCTTATTGCAAGCATGTCTTGAAGAAGAAGATTGTGTGATCATTCATGTTTACCTTCAAGACATCATCCAAACAAAGAGAGTTGGAAAGATTCAAGGTTGATCAAGACTAAGTCAAGAGTGAATCAAGTTGATCAACTCACAAAGAGTAGAAGATGTACCGAGAGGGATCAAGAGAGCCCATGGTATGGTAAGCATTGTCCATTGCACTTTGTGTACTAACCCATGGTCTATGTGAGCGTCTATCTGGGGTTAGGTACGTGTCCATGGGCTTGCGTCAAGAGGATGATATCATAAAACCCATGGGAAGGATGACATCAAGTGGTGATCGTCATCAAGATTGCCGTGTGCAAGTTCAAGTGGATAATCATGAAGAGATCAAGTGCTTGAAGCTTTCCATCCATTGTGGTGTCAATGGACTTGTGAAGATGTGCCGAAGAGTGGCTCACCCATAGTGGAGTATGGGGGAGCAATCATCTAGTCTCCATCGACCCAACGCAATCAAGAAAGGTGGTCCATCTTGAGGAGGACAAGATCGTCATCATCTAGCTCAAGTGGATCATGTGCAAGGCAAAGGTTTGCCCTTGATAGGTTTTCTATTTTACCGGTCTCATGTGGTAGTTGGGAGACTGGGTTATAGGATCGATAGCCGTACTATCAAGGGGGGCTCTCGAGTGAGTAGCTTGATCGTATCCTTCGTCGAGAGCTCAAACCATTGCATCCTTGCATCATGTTTCTTGGTTCTTGTTTGGTTCTCTTTGTGAGTCTTAGAGCTTATGGTCATCTTGATGACAAGCTTGAGTTCATCAAAAACGGAGTTTGCATGCGTCTTCTATGATGTTTTTGGTGTTGGAAGTTTTACCGGTCTTATCCGAGGAAGGGTTCTCACCATTTTCTTTTGGGCCTTTTCTCATTTGCTTCTTATTGGTATTTATATCAATATTGTGTTAGCTCTTGTCGCTAGCTTTCCAACAAACTTGGTTTCGTCGAATTCGGAGTCCGTTTGCAGAAGTTATGGCTGTTTTTGTAAAGGCTGCAGCGGTACTACCGTGGCTAGAGTGGATGTAATTTTTTACTACCGCTCCAGAGCAGTACTACCACCGCTCCTGAGTGGTAGTACCGCTCCAGAGCAGTACTACCGCGGCTCCTAAGCGGTAGTACCGCTCCGGACCAAAATCTCGTGTTCTGCTCAGCGGAAGTAGGCACGAAAGTATTTTTTTGTACCGCTCGCAAGCAGTAGTACCGCTACCATTTGCGGTAGTACCATGAGGTCGAGCGGTAGTACCACGAGGACGAGCGGTAGTACCGCTCCGGCGGTTCTACTGGCCTTTTGCCTCCTCGCTGTTGTTTTTCAAAGGGTTACTTCCGCCCTAGCGGTAGTACCGCTCCTTGGAGCGGTAGTACCGCTCTGTGCGGGCTGTGAGCATAACGGTTGGATTTTTTCCCACCTATAAAAGGGGGTCTTCTTCCACAATGAACCCAATCTCTGGAGCTCGTTTTTGCCCCCATTGTTGACCTTCTTTGAGCTTGCTAACTCCCAATCCTCCATGGATTCTTGCTAGTTTTTGAGGGAAAAGAGAGAGGAGATCTAGATCCACATTTCCACCAATCACTTTCTCCTCTTTGTGAGGGGAACCCCTTGGATCTAAATCTTGGAGTTCTTAGTGTTCTCCTTCTTGTTCTTCCTCTCATTTTCCTCCCTAGCATTAGTTGCTTCGGTGGGATTTGAGAGAGAAGGACTTGGGCACTCCGTGTGCCCTTGCCATTGCATTTGATGCATCGGTTTGAGTTCTCCACGTGATACGTGGAAGTTACAAGTTGAGAAGCTTATTATTCTTGGGTGCTTGGTACCCTTGAGCTTGTTCCTCTTGGGTGCTTGGGCGCCCTAGACGGTTGGTGGTGTTTGGAGCTCAATCATTGTGGTGTAAAGCTTCACGCAAGCGTCGGGGTCTCCAATTAGGTTGTGGAGATCGCCCCGAGCAATTTGACGGGTACCGGTGACCGCCCCCAAGGGTTGCCAAAGTGTACGGCTTCGGTGACCGCCCCCAAGGGTTGCCATTTGTACGGGTTCGGTGACCGCCCTCAAGGGTCCCTTAGTGGAATCACGACATCTTGCATTGTGCGAGGGCGTGAGGAGATTACGGTGGCCCTAGTGGCTTCTTGGGGAGCATTGTGCCTCCACACCGCTCCAAACGGAGATTAGCATCCGCAAGGGTGTGAACTTCGGGATACATCGTCGTCTCCACGTGCCTCGGTTATCTCTTACCCGAGCCCTTTACTTATGCACTTTACTTTGTGATACCCATATTGTTTCTTGTCATATATCTTGCTATCACTTAGTTGTTTATCTTGCTTAGCATAAGTTGTTGGTGCACATAGGTGAGCCTAGTTGTTGTAGGTTTTGTGCTTGTCAAATTAACCACTAGGTTTATTCCGCATTTGTTCAAGCCTAAACCGTAATTATTTTAAAGCGCCTATTCACCCCCCCTCTAGGCGACATCCACGATCTTTCAATTGGTATCAGAGCCTTGTCTCTCTTTATAGGGCTTAACCGCCTAGAGAGTAGGATGTCGACTAGGGGTTTAGGATTCTCTGTGAAAGGATCGAGAAGAGGTGTCTAGAGGGGGGTGATTAGACACTAAGTGCCAAAAGTTGCAGTTTTTAATATTCTTAAGTTTAAGTGGAGTTTAAGCACAAGTTTAACAAACACAATACATATCAAGCAAGCATGCAATGAGTATATGAGCAGCGAAAAGTAAAGCATGCAACTTGCAAGAATGTAAAGAGAAGGGTTTGGAGTATTCAAACGCAATTGGAGACACGGATGTTTTTGTCGTGGTTCCGATAGGTGGTGCTATCGTACATCCACGTAGATGGAGACTTCAACCCACGGAGGGTAACGGTTGCGCGAGTCCACGGAGGGCTCCACCCACGAAGGGTCCACGAAGAAGCAACCTTGTCTATTCCATCACGGCCGTCGCCCACGAAGGACTTGCCTCACTAGCGGTAGATCTTCACGAAGTAGGCGATCTCCTTGCCCTTACAAACTCCTTGGTTCAACTCCACAATCTTGTCGGAGGCTCCCAAGTGACACCTAGCCAATCTAGGAGACACCACTCTCCAAGAAGTAACAAATGGTGTGTTGATGATGAACTCCTTACTCTTGTGCTTCAAATGATAGTCTCCCCAACACTCAACTCTCTCTCGCAGGATTTGGATTTGGTGGAAAGAAGATTTGAGTGGAAAGTAACTTGGGGAAGGCTAGAGATCAAGATTCATATGGTTGGAATGGAATATCTTGACCTCAACACAAGTGTAGGTGGTTCTCTCTCAGAAAATGTGTATTGGAAGTGTAGGTATGTTCTGATGGCTCTCTCTACGAATGAAGAGTGGGTGGAGGGGTATATATAGCCTCCACACAAAATCTAACCATTACACACAATTTGCCAAACTCGGTGGGACCGAATGGTTAAACTCAGTCGGACCGATTCAGCAAACCTAGTGACCGTTAGGATTTTCGGTGGGACTGAGATGCAACTCGGTAGGACCGATATGGTTAGGGTTAGGGCATAACGTAATCTCGGTGTGACCGATTACACAAACTCGGTGGGACCGATTTTGGTAATAAGCTAACCAGAGAGTTGGTCAGGCAAACTCGGTGGGACCGATTACACAAACTCGGTGGGACCGATTTTGGTAATAAGCTAACCAGAGGGTCTGCATTGTAATCTCGGTAGTACCGATTGCTCAAACTCGGTGAGACCGATTTTGGTAATGGACATACACAGAGAGATTACAATCCCATCTCGGTGAGACCAAGATCCCTATCGGTGAAACCGATTTGCTAGGGTTTGTGGCAGTGGCTATGACATTTCAAACTCGATGGCGCCGGATAGAAAGAATCGGTGGGGCCGAGTTTGACTTTTGGTTTAGGTCATATGTGGATGTGGTAAGGTAGTTGAGGGTTTTGGAGCATATCACTAAGCACTTTGAGCAAGCAAGCCATTAAGCAACACCTCATCCCCTCTTAATAGTATTGGCTTTTCCTATAGACTCAATGTGATCTTGGATCACTAAAATAGAAAATGTAGAGTCTTGATCTTGAAGCTTGAGCCAATCCTTTGTCCTTAGCATCTTGAAGGGGTTCCACATCCTCTAGTCCATGCCACTCCATTGTTGAACTTATCTGAAACATACTAGGTAAAAGTGTTAGTCCAACAAGAGATATGTTGACATTAATTACCAAAACCACCCAGGGAGCATTTGTGCTTTCACTCTGACACTCTTAGTTTCGATGGCACAAATTTTGATGTTTGGATAATTCGCATGCTTAATCTCTTTAGGGTCATGGACCCAAATTTAGAGCGAATTGTAGATATGGCCAAAGGATCCCCAAAGATTATCTTTAGAGGATGAGAAAAACTCTTATCTCAATGCTCAAGCTTCTAATGTGATTTTCGATGCTTTGAGCAATGTATTTATATTTCAACTCATGTCGTTCCGGGATGCTCATGAGTTGTGGACAAAGCTTCAAGATAAATATGGCATGTCCAAGTTTTGTGGGGATGATTGTTCTCCCTCCACATCCGGCCGTATAGTCTTCTCAACTTCTTCTACTTCACCTACATGTGGTTTGCCACAAGGTAATGATATGGTGAGTAGTGTTGGTCATTGCAATGATGATAGTATGTTTATTGTGGATGATCCTTCATCACTATCTTATTGCAATGCTCCTTCTTTGGGCTTGAACACTTGAGCACTCCAAATGTTTCAGATGCTTGTGTTGATAGTCCTTGCATATCATGTAGAAATTGCTTGACTAAATCTCATGATGATATGCTTGCTATATCTTGTTGCCATGATGAAAATGCATGTATTTCCTCGAGTTGTTGTGCTAACAATGTAGAGGAAACCCAACACTCCATGCAACAAGATGTGGTCTTGGATGGTGCTTCAAGGGATCCTAAATCATCATCTATTTCATTTTGCCTTATGGCCAAGGCTTCAAAGGTATCTCCCACTTTGAATCCCAATATATCTTGTGATGATATTGATGATGGCAAGAGTGATGATGATGTTGATTATGATGAAGAGAATGATGATGTTGCCTCCTTAAAAATTAAGGGGGAAATGATTTTTAAAGCTCTTCTTAAGAATAAAATTGCTCGTTCCAACTTCATGGAAATCATGTCTATTGCTACTGAGGGCAAGAAATATATTGATGAGTTGGAATCTCGTCTTGAGGAGCATGAGGTCACCATTGATAAAATGGAAGGTCATGAGCGTGATTACGCTAATGAGATTACGGACCTCTCTCAAGCTCTTGAACTTGAACAAACCACCAAGGAATCTCTTGAGGAGACTTTTGCTCTAGAATTATCTAGAGTGAGGGAATCTCGTGATAGAGCTCTTGTGGTGGCCTATGATTTTGAAACTAAAAATGCTAAGCTTGAAGTTGCTCATGCTAGACTCCTTGAGGATTTTGAGCACCTCGAAAATGGCTCAAGGGTCATTAAGGGTGAGCTCATCAAACCCACCGAGTCTCATGCTCAACTTGAAGCTTATTATTTAAAAGATCTTTCCAAGTTGTCCTCTCCTCTTGTTGTTAATGATGATGCTTGTGCTACTAAATCTATTACTTGTGAAGCATCCATTTTGAAGGAGAATGTTGAGCTACGGGCTCAACTTGAGTTGCTATCTAGCAATTATGGGAAATTGGAAGAAAGTCATGAAAATCTCTCAAGCTCTCATGATGATCTTCTAGTATCCCATAATGTGCTAAAGATAGCTCATGAGGCCATGATTGCTAAGGTAACATCTAGTGAGACTCATGTGGATACTAGCACTACTTCTAGTCAAAATGCTATGTTGCCATGTGCTAGTCCTTGTAATTCATCTACTCACAATGTTGGTACATCTTGTTATGAATTGCTTTCCTTGCCTTGTTGCTCTAACAATGAAGCTTATACTCCCTCTAGTACTTGTGTTGAGACTAACCATGTATAGGAAATCAAAGAGCTCAAGGCCCAAGTCACTTCTTTGAAGAAAGACTTGGAAAAGAGTCATGAAGGGAAATTCACACTCAACAATATCTTGAGTGTGCAAAAATCCCCCAATGACAAAGGTGGACTTGGATTCAACTCCAAGAAGAAAAAGAAGTCCAAGATGAACAAAAAGAAGGGCCAAGAACAAGTCAAGAATTCGGCCAAGATTGTTGGCTTCAAGTGCAAAGTAGAAGGGCATCATGTTAGATCTTGCCCATTGAATAAGAAGGCCATTAGTGACAAGCAACAAGGGAAGCGGCCACAAGTTCGATCTCATGCTCAACCACAAGTTGAAGAAAGTCCTCTTCCCAAGAATCCTCAAGCTAATGCTTCTCAAGTTGAGAAATCAAGTGAGAAGAAAGTGAAGAGTAGACTTTGCTACTTATGTCGTGAGAAAGGTCACCTCGCCTCTTCATGCACTAGTGTTAACTTATCCAACCCAATTATTATTGATGATATATATTCTCTTGGGAAGGATAAGGTTGGCAATGTGTTTGCCAAAGTTTTTGGTACTCAAAGTGGTGTCAAGAAGAGAACCATTTGGGTAGCCAAGCCTATTGTGACTAACCTCTTAGGACCCAACTTGGTTGGGGACCAACAAGCTCAAACTTGATCAATAGGTGTTGTTGGAGGGCATTGGATACTTGGCTACTTTATGAAGAATTAAGGGGACTTCATCATTCTAATTGTCTCAAGCCAAGTTATTCGAATTATCAAGTTTCTATCTTATATCCAATGTTTCTCCATGCGGTAACTCGTGCTTAAAGTGTTTACATTGATAGTTACTTACCCCTTTGCATGTTTGGTTTTCTTCCTTTCATGTGTTTGTATATGTTGTGCTTCCAACTTGATTATCTTGAGCAATCAAATATGTGTGTGTTGGTTTGCACATCATGTACGTGTGTGTCATGCATTGAGCCTTTTTCATCTTGTTCTTTTCTTAGTTGGCTCTTGTGAGAGATTAATGGAATATCCCATTATGGGGGAGTGATGTGCTTTGTGCATCTCACAATCCTATATATGTGTGTACATGAGTAATACCATCTAGTATTGATATTTCAAGATTATCTAGTCGCTATGTGGTATGTCTTCTCATGAGAAATTCAAATTCTATATTGTCCATTAATTATCTCGTGTTGGATCGTTATTTTGCCTCTTGTTTATATTTAATTGGCATCACATTATGGGGAGTAATATGCTATGTGTATATTACTAGCCTAGAAAATGTGTACATTTGAGATATTGTCACCTAGAATTGATATTGTAAATTATCTTGTTCCTAGGTGGCATGTTAGCTCTACAAGTTGCAATTTGCCTTTTGTTTGGTGTGAAGATGATGTCGGATATCCTTGTTATCTACCACCGGGAATTATTTCCAAATACTTCTTGTCTTTTGACAATTGGTACTCACTTATGTGTGGTAGAAATTATTGATCATCTTTACATTGGCCTTTGCTTTTATTTGCTTTATCTCTTGCCTAGGACTGTGTCAACTCCCATTGTATTCCATACCACTTGTGGATCTTGTTAATTTCTTGACCTTGTCTAGTGTTTTCTAGATATAGTGAAAGTGGGGATCCCACCTCGTGCATTTTGTATTCGAATGCAAATTCTCTATAATGCACTAGTCTTGGGGGAGCTATCCTATTCTCTATAAAACACTCATCTTGTTATCCTTATCAAGTGTGTGTTTTGTGGACGGCAAGCCGTTTCTTTTTGGTGCTTTGTGCCATCATGAAACTTTGTAGAGGGCTTGGTTTGTTTGGAACCATTCTCTCTTTTGGGAGTTTGACATCTTTCTTTTTGAGTGTATCAATGGATATCTCATTCCTTGATGTATCTTTTATGGATATCCTCCAAGTGATGATTTATTCATTTGGTATCTTTTCTTCGCTTGGTATTTCTTTGTCTTTTGGTCTCGGTTCTTGAAAGTCTTGAGCATGCATATTTACTTCTTGTAGTTTCTTTGGCATGTTTTCTTTCTTTGACCCAATATATAGGGGAACTCCACCAAGTCTCAAATTGGATGAGATGTGCATGAAATTCATTTCCATATCCATATGCACATATTTATGTGGAGTTTGTCCTATGTGTTGTTGGTTCTCTAACTCTTTGGTCCCAATGAGTTTGGGTACAATTTTGTTTGTGTTGTTGTTCTAGGAACAAGTGGAGATGCATTGGATGCTTGGCTCACTCACAAGGAAGGTGTTGTCACCATGTGCTTATTGGAGTCAAGCTAGGATGATCAATGAACTACTTTGTACCTTCAATTGGTATCTACTACATCCTTCCAATGTTATCTCGGTAGGAAGTATCTTCATATACTTCATGCACACATTTCTTGCATCAACCTTGTGTAGGTTGTATCATGGCATGTTACCATTCTTTCTTGTGATATGTTTTTCCTTTCTCAAAGCATCCCAACAATGATGTCTGGTTGCTAGTTGTGATGTCTTTGATGTTCGTGTGGTTGGAATTCATTTATATACAATAAGACCATATCTAGCCATGTGCTATGCTCTCAAGCAAATATCTTATTGGTATATGTATGACTTCCTTTTGGATATTTTGTTCCTTCGTGTTGTAACTATTTCGGGTGTACATCCTTCTTTGTAGATATATATATCATCATGATTTCGTCTACCTAGAATCTTATAAACTTGAGAGAAGTTGCATATCTAGATGATATCCTTTCTTTCACGTCCACCTTGTCTTTCTTATGTTATTTCTTTGGTGGCTCCGTGAAAGCTTTTGCCTTGAGTGTGTGTCTTCTATCGTTGCATCTTGATGCGCTCTTGTGTGGTGAACATTATTTTCCTCATGCTTATCTTTACGAGCTTTTTGCCATCTTAATTGGCATCCCTCGTCTTGATGCGCCTTTCATCTTCTATCTTCATCGCTGGTTGTCACAAGCATAGGTTCTCTATATGCTTATTAGTAAGCTTGTGAACCCATTTGCTAGTTGTGTGTGGGAATGATAGGCCTTGCACCGTGTGCCTCATTCTTTGAAGACTTTATTGATGCTTAATGCTCTTCTGTACATTAGTCTTCTCAATTGCATTGCCTTGACTCACACACATCTTTTTGGTTGAGCCCACTCTTAATTTGCCTCTCTTACTTGTTGCTCAACCATGTGTTTGTTGCAAGTACTAGGCTTAGTTTCCTATATGCTCTCTTGCACTTGTTGTAAGTTTCTATTGATTTTGGGGGAGCTATGATCCTATTTTGTGCACTTTGTATCCAAATACAAAAATTCATGATGTGCACCAATCATGGGGAGCTTCTATAGTTTCTTTAGAACACTGCTCCGCTCTTATCATAATATCCTTTATTCATGTGGCTCTTAGGATCATTGGCCTTGTTGGTTGAATTGATATCTTTTGATAGCTTGCTTCAATTGGTATCTTTTGATTGCTTGATTGCTTGTTTCTCTCTTTGATTATGTCTTTATGGCATATCTTCCTTTTTCAATCTTTGGGCCTCAATATAGTTTGTCTTCCTCCAAGTATTTACCGTTGGATATGTGTATTGCATTCCGCTCTCTTGTTGAGAAATACACAATTTATGGAGGAGCAAAGGCCTTCTAAGATTTTAGCCCATTTTGGCAATCGATGCCAATGGGGGAGAAGTTTCAGAGAGTTTTGTGGAGAAGTTTAGAGAGTTGTCTATTCTGGCATTGGCTTGTTCCTAAGCATACACATCTCCTACGCATGCATTATTGGTTGTTGCATTGCATGGTGATTCATAATTCCTTATATAAACTCTCTTGAAAGTGATTGTCATCAATTACCAAAATGGGGGAGATTGAAAGGACATGCGGTGCCCCCCATGTGTGGTTTTGGTAATTGATGACATTCTCTATGGACTAATGGTTGCATTGAGTTATATTTGAAGGATTTTTCCATAAGCATTTCTTGAAGTCCATGTGTTGGTTTCAATGAGTTTATGGGTTGACCAAGGTGATATTAAGGAATTATCCAAAGATTGGTCATGTGAGTGTTGAGCTTATTGCAAGCATGTCTTGAAGAAGAAGATTGTGTGATCATTCATGTTTACCTTCAAGACATCATCCAAACGAAGAGAGTTGGAAAGATTCAAGGTTGATCAAGACTAAGTCAAGAGTGAATCAAGTTGATCAACTCACAAAGAGTAGAAGATGTACCGAGAGGGATCAAGTGATCCCATGGTATGGTAAGCATTGTCCATTGCACTTTGTGTACAAACCCATGGTCTATGTGAGCGTCTATGTGGGGTTAGGTACGTGTCCATGGGCTTGCGTCAAGAGGATGATATCATACAACCCATGGAAAGGATGACATCAAGTGGTGATCGTCATCAAGATTGCCGTGTGCAAGTTCAAGTGGATAATCACGAAGAGATCAAGTGCTTGAAGCTTGCCATCCATTGTGGTGTCAATGGACTTGTGAAGATGTGCCGAAGAGTGGCTCACCCATAGTGGAGTATGGGGGAGCAATCATCTAGTCTCCATCGACCCAACGCAATCAAGAAAGGTGGCCCATCTTGAGGAGGACAAGATCGTCATCATCTAGCTCAAGTGGATCATGTGCAAGGCAAAGGTTTGCCCTTGATAGGTTTTCTATTTTACCGGTCTCATGGTGGTAGTTGGGAGACCGGGTTATAGGATCGATAGCCGTACTATCAAGGGGGGCTCTCAAGTGAGTAGCTTGATCGTATTGTTCGTCGAGAGCTCAAACCATTGCATCCTTGCATCATGTTTCTTGGTTCTTGTTTGGTTATCTTTGTGAGTCTTAGATCTTATGGTCATCTTGATGACAAGCTTGAGTTCATCAAAAACAGAGTTTGCATGCGTCTTCTATGATGTTTTCGGTGTTGGAGGTTTTACCGGTCTTATCCGAGGAAGGGTTCTCACCATTTTATTTTGGGCCTTTTCTCATTTGCTTCTTATTAGTATTTATATCAAGATTGTGTTAGCCCTTGTCGCTAGCTTTCCAACAAACTTGGTTACGTCGAATTCGGAGTCCGTCTGCAGAAGTTATGGCTGTTTTTGTAAAGGCTGCAGCGGTACTACCGTGGCTAGAGCGGATGTAATTTTTTACTACCACTCCAGAGCAGTACTACCGCGGCTCCTGAGTGGTAGTACCGCTCCAGAGCAGTACTATCGCGGCTCCTAAGCGGTAAGTACCGCTCCGGACCAAAATCTCGTGTTTTGCTCAGCAGAAGTAGGCACGGAAGTATTTTTTTTGTACCGCTCGCAAGCAGTAGTACCGCTACCATTTGCGGTAGTACCGTGAGGTCGAGCGGTAGAACCGTGAGGACGAGCGGTAGTACCGCTCCGGCGGTTCTACTGGCCTTTTGCCTCCTCGCTGTTGTTTTTCAAAGGGGTACTTCGGCCCTAGCGGTAGTACCGCTCTGTGCGGGCTGTGAGTATAACGGTTGGATTTGTCCCCACCTATAAAAGGGGGTCTTCTTCCCCAATGAACCCAATCTATGGAGCTCATTTTTTCCCCCATTGTTCACCTTCTTTGAGCTTGCTAACTCTCAATCCCTCCATGGATTCTTGCTAGTTTTTGAGGGAAAAGAGAGAGGAGATCTAGATCCACATTTCCACCAATCACTTTCTCCTCTTTGTGAGGGGAACCCCTTGGATCTAGATCTTGGAGTTCTTGGTGTTCTCCTTCTTGTTCTTCCTCTCATTTTCCTCCCTAGCATTAGTTGCTTCGGTGGGATTTGAGAGAGAAGGACTTGGGCACTCTGTGTGCCCTTGCCATTGCATTTGGTGCATCCGTTTGAGTTCTCCACGTGATACGTGGAAGTTACAAGTTGAGAAGCTTATTACTCTTGGGTGCTTGGTACCCTTGAGCTTGTTCCTCTTGGGTGCTTGGGCGCCCTAGACGGTTGGTGGTGTTCGGAGCTCAATCATTGTGGTGTAAAGCTCCGCGCAAGCGTCGGGGTCTCCAATTAGGTTGTGGAGATCGCCCCGAGCAATTTGACGGGTACCGGTGACCGCCCCCAAGGGTTGCCATTTGTACGGGTTCGGTGACCGCCCTCAAGGGTCCCTTAGTGGAATCATGGCATCTTGCATTGTGCGAGGGCGTGAGGAGATTACGGTGGCCCTAGTGGCTTCTTGGGGAGCATTGTGCCTCCACACCGCTACAAACGGAGATTAGCATCCGCAAGGGTGTGAACTTCGGGATACATCATCGTCTCCACGTGCCTCGGTTATCTCTTCCCCGAGCCCTTTACTTATGCACTTTACTTTGTGATAGCCATATTGTTTCTTGTCATATATCTTGCTATCACTTAGTTGTTTATCTTGCTTAGCATAAGTTGTTGGTGCACATAGGTGAGCCTAGTTGTTGTAGGTTTTGTGCTTGTCAAATTAACCGCTAGGTTTATGCCGCATTTGTTCAAGCCTAAACATTAATTATTTTAAAGTGCCTATTCACCCCCCCCCTCTAGGCGGCATCCACGATCTTTCAACGATCTTCATCGAGCTCCCGCTTGAGCTCAGTTGCATCATCTACACGGGCATCATCGGCACCTGCAACTGTTTGGAAGTATCTGTGAGTCACGGGGACTCGGCAATCTCACACCCTCTCGATCAAGACTATTTAAGCTTATGGGTAGGAAAAGGTAGTGAGGTGGAGCTGCAGCAAGCACTAGCATATATGATGGCTAACATACGCAAATAAGAGCGAGAAGAGAAGCAAAGCATGGTCGTGAACTAGAAGTGATCAAGTAGTGATCCTGAAACTTCTTACGTTCAAACATAACTCCAAAGCCATGTGCACTTCCCGGACCCCGCCGAGAAGAGACCATCACGACTACACACGCGGTTGATGCATTTTAATTAAGTTAAGTGTCAAGTTCTCTACAACCGGACATTAACAAATTCCCATCTGCCCATAACCGCGGGCATGACTTTCGAAAGTTCAAAACCCTGCAGGGGTGTCCCAACTTAGCCCATCACAAGCTCTCACGGTCAATGAAGGATATTCCTTCTCCGAAGATGACCCGATCAGACTTGGAATCCCGGTTACAAGACATTTCGACAATGGTAAAACAAGACCAGCAAAGCCGCCCGAATGTGCTGACAAATCCCAATAGGAGTTGCACATATCTCGTTCTCAGGGCACACCGGATGAGCAGTCCGTACAACTAAAACCAAACCTCAAGTTTCCCCGAGGTGGCGCGGCAATGGGCTCTATTTTGGACCAACACTCAGAGGAGCACTGGCCCGGGGGTTTAAAATAAAGATGACCCTTGAGTCTGCAGAACCCAAGGGAAAAAGGCTTAGGTGGCAAATGGTAAAACCAAGGTTGGGCCTTGCTGGAGGAGTTCTATTCAAGGCGAACTATCAAGGGTTCCCATTATAACCCAAACGCGTAAGGAACGCAAAATCAAGGAACATAACACCGGTATGACGGAAACTAGGGCGGCAAGAGTGGAAGAAAACACCAGGCATAAGGCCGAGCCTTCCACCCTTTACCAAGTATATAGGTGCATTAAAGTAAACAAGATATAATAATGATATCCCAACAATATCCTTGTTCCAACATGGAACAAACTTCATCTTCACCTGCAACTAGCAACGCTATAAGAGGGGCTGAGCAAAGCGGTAACATAGCCAAACAACGGTTTGCTAGGAAAGGTGGGTTAGAGGCTTGACATGGCAATATGGGAGGCATGATATAGCAAGTGGTAGGTATCACGGCATAGCAAAAGAGCGAACAACTAGCAAGTAAAGATAGAAGTGATTTCGAGGGTATGGTCATCTTGCCTGCAATGTTCTCCGAGTTGACGAAAGCTTGAACCTCGTAAGCGTACTCAACGGGGTCCTCGATCACGAACTCGTCTCCCGGCTCTACCCAAAACAAGAACACAAGAAAAGGGAACAACAATCAACCACGGTGCAATGCGCAAGCAACATGATGCAAAACATGGCATGATATGCGGGATGTGATATTCAATGCATATGCGAGCTCCGGAAGGAAAAGATTGAACCAGACCTCAACTTGGCAAACCAAGTGTGCCGCTGGAAAGACGAGATGATTTCAGTCGAAATCGAAATAAAGATCACCGGAATCGGATGCACGGTTTGCAAACGGCAAGCAAAACAAGAATGACACAATTCTACGACTAACATCATGATGCCATCTAGAATGCAACAAGAAACTAAGTTACTGCACACCAACATAACAACAAAGCACATGGCAGTGATCTACTCAAGATGCTTGACAAAAGATGAACACTGAGCTATGGCAAAATCACACAACAACAGGTTCAAACAAGAATGGAAAAAGCGCAAATGATATCAGCATCACAAACTTAGTGAAAATACTAACATGCCAGGAATTAACATCAGGAAGCAATGTTTAGAGCAAGCAAACAACATGCTACAGGATCATATCATAGCAATACCATGCATGGCATGAATCTACTCAAAGCATAGCACAAAAGTCCCTTACTGACCATAAGCCAAAAAGGATCAGAAGAAATTATGGTACCCATGTAAACATAGCAAGTTTCGTTAACAGATTCAGACTTAGCAGAAAACTGGACATGGCAAAAACAGAATTATGAAGGCATCTTTGCGAGCTTGATTCACTCATCACAAGGCATTGCATGACAAGATAAGCATAGTATCAGCAAGAAGACATGTTCAAGAAGCTAACCATAGCAAGAACAAGTTCATAGCATGCATGGATCAACTACAACACCCTTGGCAAAATTGATTAACATGTAAACAACCTGCCAGGAACATTTTATAGCAAAAGTAGAGCAAGATTAAGTCATGCTAGGGCACTCCATAAATGCAAACAGGGGCATGGATGGATAGAGCATAACCATATGACAAAATCATCCTTACTGAACATACTCAAAAGAAGCATGGATCTCATTGTAGCGACATGAAGACATGGCATAAAAATAACAGAAGGGAAATGACTTAGTGAAAATCTAAGTCCCTGAAAACAGCAATATCACAAGAGCTACTTTGCATGCATGTGCTAGTCACCACATTGATCACAAAAATACATGGCATACACCCCTGTAAAGATGGCATGGCATAGCCCAAAACACATGTAGAGCTCAAGTCCATATGCAGCACACAATAATCATGGCAAAAATGACAAATGCTCATAATCTGCTAAGAATCAGGACCTAACATTTTATAGGACTCTTGCATCAACGATTTGGGCATCAAGATGGACTCAAACAAGCATGTCACAACGGAATGAAATGGAGAGCACATCATGATGAACAGTTTGATATCTCATATGCATGATTCGGAGCACCGAGCGCCAAGATGTGACATGATGATGGATGCATAAAAATAACAGGGATTCCGGACTTAGCCAAAATTCCAGATCTAAAAACTGAGCGTTAGATAGCTAAAAGATGATTAGGGGTTGGCTCACCATGGGCTTCGGCCCAGGAAGGGAAAAGGCAAGGCGGGCCGGTGAAGACGGGCCGGCGCTGGGCCCACAAGCGAGAGGCCGGGCGGTCGTCGTCCTCCCGATCCCGCCTGGATCGGGGCAAAGGCGGCGGCGTCGGTGAGGCAGTCCGGCGAAGCGGGACGAGGCGGCGCGGTGGTGGAAACTGGCAGATCCGGTGGCGGCATGCCGGATCCAGCAACAGCGCGTGACGAGGACAGGCACGGGGCTCGAGGGAGGCGCAGGCGGCGAACCTAGCGGGCGCTCCGGTGATAGAGCTCCCCGGGAGGAGGCGGAACGATGACGGCGGGGTCGGAGGGCGACGACGAGCGGCGAGGTCAGGCGCGGGGCGACGGCCCGCTCGGAGGAGGCTAGCACGGTGGTGCGTGAAGGGCGGCGGGGCGAGGTGCGTGAAGGGCGGCGGGGCGAGGTGCGCGATGGCGGCGAGGTGGAGATCGCCGGCGGCGAGCGGTGTGGTGGCGCGAGGAGGCGGCGAAGGAGGGAGCCGAGCGGCGCGGGATTCAGGCCGCAGCGGGCGAGCGGGCTCGCGTGGGCCGGATCTGGGCCCCGCGGGCCGGCGGCGAAGTGGGGTGGCGCGGGCGCTGACGTGGCGCGCTGTGAGTGGAGGAGGGAGGCGGCGGAGGTGACGTGTCACCTCGTGATTGTCCCGAGCGACGTGGCTGCTAGTGGTGGACATGTCCGGCGCGGCACGGACGCGTCCATATGCGCGGTGGAGGAAGAAGACTAGGGTTAGACCGCGAAATTTCGGAGGGAGACACATATTTATAGGTAGGAGGAGGTAGGAGTGTCCAAATGAGGTGCGGTTTTCGCCCACACGATCGTGATCGAACGACTGAGAGGATGGAGGGGTTTTGGATGGGTTATTAGGCCACTTTGGAGGGGTGTTGGGCTGCAACACACACGAGGCCTTTACGGTTCCCCGGTTAACCGTTGGAGTATCAAACGAACTCCAAATGGCACGAAACTTGACAGGCGGTCTACCGATGGTGTACCTAGGCCGCTTGGCAAATCTCAGTACATTCTGAGAAAGTTTGACACCCGCTCACGTAAAGAGACAAAAAGGGGGTGCCGGAGGATGTAGGAGTGTCGGATTGAGAAACGGACAACGGGGAAAATGCTCGGATGCATGAGACGAACACGTATGCAAATGTGATGCGCATGATGACATGATATGAAATGAATGACATGAACAAAATCAAAACGAAAAACAAAACCCAGCCACGAAGGGAAAATCATATCGCATCTCCGGAAAAGGCAAGAGTCAGAGTACGAATATGGAAAGTTGCATCCGAGGCGTTACATGGGTAATCCAACCGCGCCGTCTGCACGGCCCTTGGGGAATAGGCAAGTTTTAAGGCGAGTGGGGAGGCGCTTGATATTCGCAGCCTTTATAAAGGGATAAGGATTTCACCTTTTCACCCATGCCCTCTTCCTCTCTGCCCATCCATTCTCGAGCTCTAGAGCCCAAGCTTCCACCTCAAAAAAAGCACCCTAGCCATGTCCGGATCTGGAGCGTAGGGCAAGTGGATGGTTTCCTCCGTCAAGGAGAAGGACATCACCTAGCTTCCGGAGGCCAGGTACTTAGCCCAGGACATCGCCCACCGGCTTCCAGCAACGGGGCAGATCATCCCCACCCCCGACCCCATGAGAGGGTGGTATTCATCCCCCACTTCGCCCGCGGATTGGGATTCCCTCTCCACCCATTCGTTTGCGGACTCATGTTCTACTACGGGCTGGATTTCCACAATCTAGCCCCCAACTCCTCCCTCAACTTCACGGCATTTATTGTCGTGTGCGAGGCCTTCCTCTGCATCCCACCCCACTTTGGATTGTAGTTAAAGATCTTCAATGTGAAGCCGAAGGTGGTGGGCGGTCAACACGCAGAGTGCGGAGGCGCTATGGTGAGCAAGATGCCCAACGTCTCATGGCCCAAAGGTACCTTCGTGGAGACCGTCAAAGGGTGGCAACAGTAGTGGTTCTATGTCACAGAGCCTCGCGACGCCACCTGGGCCGCGGCTCCTGAATTCCAGTCCGGAGCCCCGATGCGGCTCACCTCCTGGCTAGAGAAGGGATTGGACTAGTCTTCATCGGACGAGCTGACAGCGCTTCAAACGTGCATCAGGAGCATGGTAGACAAGAACATCAAACTTGTCAATGTGATCCAGGTGATGCTTGTTCGCCGGATCCTTCCGTGCCAAAGCCGGGCTTGCCATTTGTGGGAGTTCGATCCGGCCGAGCACCAGACCTTGCAACAGTTCTTCGACACTACGCACGAAGACATCTGGAAGATGCTCTTTAAGGCCAACGAGACGTGGCCGACGACGATCGAGGACCGCGAACACGACCTGGCCCATCCCGCTAGTCCGGTAAGTTTTTCGTATTTCAAGGTGTATCCTTTACTTGCATACTCAAGGAAGATGCCTAAGCATCCCCTTTTATTTTTTCAGGGCTGGACAAAGAAGGCAGAACGGAACCAATGTCCGGCTCCGCTACCCGAAACCCAGCAATCCCTCTTCTGACGAAGATGCTGGTTCCAGCGCCCTACCAAGCGCCGGAGAAGAAGGCCAAGAAGAAGGCCAAGGAGACCAGGAGTGGTCTCCGCCGTAAGGGCACTTCGGACGTGACGTCCGAAGACGCCGAGACCCAGTCCTCCCACACCGAGGACGAGGAGGAGGAGGAAAGCAACTCTCCCCTGAAGGGGGGGGGGAGAAAAGGGTGGCCTCCACGTATCTGGAGGCAGAGGCATCCAAGTAGGGGAAGGTCTCCCCCGCGGACAACTCCGCGTGGGACATCGATAGCAGCTCCGAGTAGCGCCCCAGGGATAAGCCCCTGGCCGAATCGAAAGTACTCAAAGACGCACACATATATCCAGCTCCTTTACTTCATGGTTTTAACATGTTGAATTATGCGCTGCAGTCCGGCTCGTTCCGACCTCCAGCGGTCCTCATCTTTGGGGAATTTTCTGGATCCGAAGATGATGGACAGCGGGTCCCTTTTGGTGGCCTATTCTCCCAAGGCCATGGATGACACCGAGGTGCTGTCCCGAAGGACCTCCCCAGGCCAAGGAGAGATGCAGGAGGCCGTCGGGGTGGCGCCAGAGGGTGAACCCTCAGCCGCCGGACACATGGGAGAGCAAACCCCCATGAAGACTGGTGGTGGGTGATAACCCACAAGTATAGGGGATCGCAACAGTTTTCGAGGGTAAAGTATTCAACCCAAATTTATTGATTCAACACAAGGGGAGCCAAAGAATACTCTCAAGTATTAGCAGCTGAGTTGTCAATTCAACCACACCTGGAAACTTAATATCTGCAGCAAAGTGTTTAGTGGCAAAGTAATATAATAGTTGTGGTAACGGTAGGAAAAGGTAACTGTAGCAAAAGTAATGTTTTTGGTATTTTGTAGTGATGATAGCAATAGCAACGGGAAAGTAAATAAGCGAAGAACAATATATGGAAAGCTCGTAGGCAATGGATCGGTGATGGCGAATTATGCCGGATGTGGTTCATCATGTAACAGTCATAACCTAGGGTGACACAGAACTAGCTCCAGTTCATCAATGTAATGTAGGCATGTATTCCGAATATAGTCATACGTGCTTATCGAAAAGAACTTGCATGACATCTTTTGTCCTACCCTCCCATGACAGCGGGGTCCTTACGGAAACTAAGGGATATTAAGGCCCCCTTTTAATAGAGTACCCGAACAAAGCATTAACACATAGTGAATACATGAACTCCTCAAACTACGGTCATCACCGGTAAGTATCCCGATTATTGTCACTTCGGGGTTAACGGATCATAACACATAATAGGTGACTATAGACTTGCAAGATAGGATCAAGAACTCTCATATATTGATGAAAACATAATAGGTTCAGATCTGAAATCATGGCACTCGGGCCCTAGTGACAAGCATTAAGCATAGCAAAGTCATAGCAATATCAATCTCAGAACATAGTGGATACTAGGGATCAAACCCTAACAAAACTAACTCGATTACATGATAGATCCCATCCAACCCATCAACGTCCAGCAAGCCTACGATGGAATTACTCACGCACGGCGGTGAGCATCATGAAATTGGTGATGGAGGATGGTTGATGATGACGATGGCGAAAGATTCCCCTCTCCGGAGCCCCGAACGGACTCCAGATCAGCCCTCCCGAGAGGTTTTAGGGCTTGGCGGCGGCTCCGTATCGTAAAACGCGATGAATTATTCTCTCTGATTTTTTCTCCCCGGACCACAATATATAGATTTGGAGTCGGAGGAGCTCCAGGGGGCCCACGAGGTTGGGGGCGTGCCCTGGGTGGGCAGGCGCGCCCCCCACCCTCGTGGACAGGTGGTGGGCCCCCTGGCCTTCATCTTTTGCAGGTATTTTTATATTTTCCAAAAAGTTGCTCCGTGAAGTTTCAGGTCACTCCGAGAACGTTTGTTTCTGCACATAAATAACACCATGGTAATTCTGCTGAAAACAATGTCAGTCCGGGTCAGTTCCATTCAAATCATACAAGTTAGAGTCCAAAACAAGGGCGAAAGTTTTTGGAAAAGTAGATACGACGGAGACGTATCAACTCCCCCAAGCTTAAACCTTTGCTTGTCCTCAAGCAATTCAGTTGATAAACTGAAAGTGATAAAGAAAAACTTTTACAAACTCTGTTTGCTCTTGTTGTTGTAAATATGTAAAGCCAACATTCAAGTTTTCAGCAAAGATTATAACTAACCACATTCGCAATAACACTTAGGTCTCAAGTTTACTCATATCAATAGCATAATCAACTAGCGAGCAATAATAATAAATCTCGGATGACAACACTTTCTCAAAACAATCATAATATGATATAACAAGATGGTATCTCGCTAGCCCTTTCTGAGACCGCAAAACATAAATGCAGAGCACCTTTAAAGATCAAGGACTGACTAGACATTGTAATTCATGGTAAAAGAGATCCAGTCAAGTCATACTCAATGTAAACTAACAATAATGAATGCAAATGACAGCTGTGCTCTCCAACTGGTGCTTTTTAATAAGAGGATGATGACTCGGCATAAAAGTAAATAGATAGGCCCTTCGCAGAGGGAAGCAGGGATTTGTAAAGGTGCCAGAGCTCGGTTTTGAAATAGAGATGAATAATATTTTGAGTGTATACTTTCATTGTCAACATAACGACCAAGAGATGGCAGTATCTTCCATGCTACACACATTATAGGCGGTTCCCAAGCAGAATGGTAAAGTTTATACTCCCCCTTCCACCAACAAGCATCAATCCATGGCTTGCTCGAAACAACGAGTGCCTCCAACTAACAAGAGTCCCAGGGGGAGTTTTGTTTGCAATTATTTTGATTTGGTTTGCATAAAGCATGGGACTGGGCATCCCGGTGACCAGCCATTTATCTCGTGAGTGAGGAGCGGAGTCCACTCCTCTTGAGAATAACCCGCCTAACATGGAGGATACAGACAGCCCTAATTGATACATGAGCTATTCGAGCATACAAAACAGGATATTTATTTGAAGGTTTAGAGTTTGGCACATACAAATTTACTTGGAATGGCAGGTAGATACCGTATATAGGTAGGTATAGTGGACTCATGTGGAATAACTTTGGGGTTTAAGGGATTGGGTGCACAAGCAGTATTCCCGCTTAGTACAGGTGAAGGCTAGCAAAAGACTGGGAAGCGACCAGCTAAAGAGCAACAACAGTCATGAACATGCATTAAAATTAATCAACACCGAATGCAAGCATGAGTAGGATATAATCCACCATGAACATAAATATCGTGAAGGCTATGTTGATTTTGTTTCAACTACATGCGTGAACATGCGCCAAGTCAAGTCACTTAAATCATTCAGAGGAGGATACCACCCTATCATACCACATCATAACCATTTTAATAGCATGTTGGCACGCAAGGTAAACCATTATAACTCATAGCTAATCAAGCATGGCACAAGAAACTATGATCTCTAGTTGTCATTGCAAACATGTTTATTCATAATAGGCTGAATCAGGAACGACAAACTAATCATATTTACAAAAACAAAAGAGGTCGAGTTCATACCAGCTTTTCTCATCTCAGTCAGTCCATCATATATCGTCATAATTGCCTTTCACTTGAACGACCGAATGATGTGAATAATAATAATAATAATAATAATAATAATAGTGCGCGTGTATTGGACTAAGCTCGAATCTGCAAGCATTCAATAAACAAGAGAAGACAAGGCAATATGGGTTCTTTTGTCAGATCAACAATTATGCATTTAAGAGCCACTTCAACAATTTAATCATGGTCTTCTCCTATCGACCCACAAAGAAAAGAAAAGAAATAAAACTATTTACACGGGAAAGCTCCCAACAAGCAAAAGAAGAACAGGAAATCTTTTTGGGTTTTTTTAATTACTACTACAAGCATGGAAAGTAAACTAATTAGAAGCTACAACTAATTTTTTTGGTTTTTCTTAAGGTTTATCAAACACACAAGAAAGAAAGCATAAAAAAGGAAAGTAAACTAGCATGGATGATACAATGAAAAAGTATGAGCACCGACATCTAGCAATGAGTGTGTGAACATAAATGTAATGTCGGTGGGAAATATGTACTCCCCCAAGCTTAGGCTTTTGGCCTAAGTTGGTCTATGGCCATGGCTGGCCTGGCGGATATCCATAATAATAGTTGGGGTCATACTACGAAGAGGAAGAAGACTCCGATTGCCATTGGTTGGCAATCATCTACGGATCCCACTGGTAGTTAGATTGTCGTGAAGGATCAACTTGTGGTTCCGGCTCTGGCTCCATGGCTGGTGCAGTGTTCGGGTAGGCGTGAATAGCCTCTAACGGAACAAGGTACTGGCCTGCAGATAAATCAAACAAAGAAGGAGCAGGCAGGGTAATAGTCTCAGGATGATGTTTATCAAAGAACAATTTGTATTTAAGCTCTCCTTCCCTATTCTTAACAATGAAATCATGTGCCACCATACTCTTATAATCTAAATAAACACGAGGCAGCACTTTTTCTGCCTTCTCAAAATGCCTAATAGGTATGTTAAAATATGCAGCTAGGCGTGAAGAATAGATGCCTCCAAAGATTGGGCCCTTTGTATGGTTCAGACTTAACCGTTTAGCAATAATGTCGCCCATACTAATAGAGTTATCTCCAAATAAATCGTGGAGCAAAATAATAATATCAGGGATACTAAGGTTTCCACAGTTCCCGCGACCAATTAAATAATGACTAGCAAATAATGCGAAATAGCGTAAAACAGGAAAATGTATGCTAGTGATTCGTGTATCAGAAACCTCCCTTGTTTCCCCTACAGTAATAGTATCAATAAACCCATTCACATCCTCGCGATGTGGTTCCTCTGTCTTGCCCTCGAAAGGGACTAAACAAACCCGACAAAAATCATAAAGTGACATCTCCTTATGCTCATCATATAAATGAAACTCCATCGTACGTGGTGAACTCCTAGAATGGAAATGAAAGTTTTGCACAAAGGTATTTGTGAGTAAGAGATACTGATCGCGTTGGTCGTGGAGGAAAGCGGTGAGGCCGGCATTCTTAGCCAATTCATAAAAATCTTCATAAATCCCGGCTGCTCTCAAGAAATCATCGGAAGGCCGTTCACACGACCGAACCTCCGCGGTGTGAGGAAAATTATATTTAGGCTTTTGTGCCTTTTCCTTCGAGCTTCGGCTCGTTGAGCCCCTCAAAAGCCTCTTCATCATTTTCTGAAAAATTCTTAAATTTTAGTAACTTCAAAATAAAAGTAAACCAAACTCAATAATATTGATAGCAACTACTCCTACAAGTGCCTAGAGCCTATATCATGCATCAAAACTACTTGGAACCATATAAATTTGACATGCAAGCTCAAGAACATGGTCACATAGGCAGCAAAAATTTGCAATGAATAAAGCACTAGAACAAAAATTAATTGGACCAATGGAGGAGTCACATACCAAGGAACAATCTCCCCAAGCAGTTTTGTGAGAGGTGCTTTGAGCAAGGAGATCGAAAATGGCAGCAAAACGAGCTTGGACTCGGGTTTGAGATGGTTATTCATGTTTGGGGGAGGAAGAAGGAGTGTGTGGTTGAAAGGATAAGTGGAGGAGGGCCACCACGGGCCCACGAGGCAGGGGGCGCGTCTAGGGGGTAGGGCGCGCCCTCCACCCTCGTGGGCAGGTGGTTGACCCCCCCCCCCTGCTGTGTTCTCAGTGCCAAATATTCTCAAATATTCGAGAAAAAACCATATTTAAATTTCAGGGCATTTGGAGAACTTTTATTTTTGGGGTAATTTTATATTGCACGGATAATCAGATAATAGATAGAAAAATACTATTTTTATTTTATTTTATATAACAGAAAGTAAAAGGAGGGTACAGAAGGTTGTGCCTTCTAGTTTCATCCATCTCATGATCATCAAAAGGAATCCACTAACAAGGTTGATCGAGTCTTGTTAACGAACTCATTCCGAATAACATGGAACCGGAGAAATTTTGAATAACACTATGTTACCTCAACAGGGATACGCACATCCCCAATAATAAGAATATCATATTTCTTGTTGACAGTAGGAAGAGGAAATTCAAAACCTCCAAATATAATCGATGGAATTTTTCCAATAGAGTTGATACTATGAACTTGAGGTTGTTTCCTCGGAAAGTGTACCGTATGCTCATTACCATTAACATGAAAAGTGACATTGCCTTTAGTGCAATCAATAACAGCCCCTGCAGTATTCAAAAAGGGTCTTCCAAGAATAATAGACATACTATCGTCCTCGGGAATATCAAGAATAACAAAGTCCGTTAAAATAGTAACGTTAGCAACTACAACAGGCACATCCTCACAAATAATCGACAGGTATAGCAGTTGATTTATCAGCCATTTGCAAAGATATTTCAGTAGGTGTCAACTTATTCAAATCAAGTCTATGATATAAAGAGAGAGGCATAACACTAACACCGGCTCCAAGATCACATAAAGCAGTTTTAACATAGTTTCTTTTAATGGAGCATGGTATAGTTGGTACACCGGGATCTCCAAGTTTCTTTGGTATTCCACCCTTAAAAGTATAATTAGCAAGCATGGTGGAAATTTCAGCTTCCGGTATCTTTCTTCTATTTGTAATAACATCTTTCATGTACTTAGCATAAGGATTGGTTTTGAGCATATTAGTTAATCACATACGCAAAAAGATAGGTCTAATCATTTCAGCAAAGCGCTCAAAATCCGCGTCATCCTTTTTCTTGGAAGGTTTGGGAGGAAAAGGCATGGGTTTCTGAACCCATGGTTCCCTTTCCTTACCGTGTTTCCTAGCAACAAATTCTTTCTTATCATAATGTTGGTTCTTTGATTGTGGGTTATCAAGATCAACAACGGGTTCAATTTCTATATCATTATCATTACTAGGTTGGGCATCATCATGAACATTATCATTAACATTATCACTAGTTTGAGTTTCAGCATCAGAAATAGAAATACCATTTGGATTCTCAGGTGTTTCAGTAATATGTTCACTAGAAGCATGCAAAGTCCTATCATTTTTCTTTTTCTTCCTTTTAGAAGGACTAGGTGCATCTATATTATTTCTCTGAGAATCTTTCTCAATTCTCTTAGGGTGGCCTTTAGGATACAAAGGTTCCTGAGTCATTCTACCACCTCTAGTCATAACTCTAACAACATTATCATTATCCTTACTATTCAATTCATTGAGCAAATCATTTTGAGCTTTAAGTACTTGTACTACTTGAGTGGTAACCATAGAAGCATGTTTACTAATTAGTTTAAGTTCACCTTTGACATTAGCCATATAATCACCCAGGTGTTTAAGCATATTTGAATTGTATTTCAATTGTCTACCAAAATAAGCATTAAAATCTTCTTGCTTAACCATAAATTTATCAAACTCATCTAAGCATGGGCTAGCAAACTTAGTAAATGGGATTTCAGCTTTATCATATCTATAGAGAGAATTTACCTTTACTACCTATGTCGGGTTATCAAGACAATAAGTTTCTTCAATAGTTAATGGATTAAGATCATATATTTTTTCAACAGGCGGTAAATTAAGACTGTGTATTTCTTCAATAGGTGGTAAATTCTTAACATCTTCAGCTTTAATGCCTTTTTCTTTCATAGATTTCTTTGCCTCTTGCATATCTTCAGGACTGAGAAATAGAATACCCCTCTTCTTCGGAGTGGGTTTAGGAATAGGCTCAGGAATTGGCTCCGGAGGTGTCCAATTATTTTCATTTGTCAACATAATATTCAATAGAATTTCAGCTTCATCCGGTGTTCTTTCCCTGAAAACAGAACCAGCACAACTATCCAGGTAATCTCTGGAGGCATCGGTTAGTCCATTATAAAAGATATCAAGAATTTCATTTTTCTTAAGAGGATGATCAGGCAAAGCATTAAGTAATTGGAGAAGCCTCCCCCAAGCTTGTGGGAGACTCTCTTCTTCAATTTGCACAAAATTATATATATCCCTTAAAGCAGCTTGTTTCTTATGAGCAGGGAAATATTTAGCAGAGAAGTAATAAATCATATCCTGGGGACTACGCACACAACCAGGATCAAGAGGATTAAACCATATATTAGCATCACCCTTTAATGAGAACGGAAATATTTTAAGGATATAAAAGTAACGAGTTCTCTCATCAGTAGTGAATAGGGTGGCTATATCATTTAATTTAGTAAGATGTGCCACAACAGTTTCAGATTCATAACCATGAAAAGGATCAGATTCAACCAAAGTAATTATATCAGGATTAACAGAGAATTCATAATCCTTATCGGTAACACAGATAGGTGAAGTAGCAAAAGAAGGGTCAGGTTTCATTCTAGCATTTAGAGATTGCTTATTCCATTTAGCTAATAACCTCTTGAGTTCGTATCTATCTTTGCATTCTAAAATAGCTAAAGAAGCTTCTTTATCAAAAACATAACCCTCAGGAATAACAGGCAAGTCTTCATCATCAATTTCATCAGTATTATCATATTCAATATTTTCAATCTCTCTAGCCCTAGCAAGTTGTTCGTCAAGAAATTCACCAAGTGGCACAGTACTATCAAGCATAGAAGTAGTTTCATCATAAGTATCATGTATAGCAGAAGTGGCATCATCAATAACATGCGACATATCAGAACGAATAGCAGAAGCAGGTTTAGGTGTCGTAGTTGAGGGATAAATCTTGGTTCTTGGATCTTTCAAGTTCTTCATAATGATAAGCAGATATAAATCCCAAGTGACTCAAATAATAGAGCTATGCTCCCCGGCAACGATGCCAGAAAATAGTCTTGATAACCCACAAGTATAGGGGATCGCAACAGTTTTCGAGGGTAAAGTATTCAACCCAAATTTATTGATTCGACACAAGCGGAGCCAAAGAATACTCTCAAGTATTAGCAGCTGAGTTGTCAATTCAACCACACCTGGAAACTTAATATCTGCAGCAAAGTGTTTAGTAGCAAAGTAATATGATAGTAGTGGTAATGGTAGCAAAAGGTAACTGTAGCAAAAGTAATGTTTTTGGTATTTTGTAGTGATGATAGCAATAGCAACGGGAAAGTAAATAAGCGAAGAACAATATATGGAAAGCTCTTAGGCAATGGATCGGTGATGGAGAATTATGCCAGATGCGGTTCATCATGTAACAGTCATAACCTAGGGTGACACAGAACTAGCTCCAGTTCATCAATGTAATGTTGGCATGTATTCCGAATATAGTCATACGTGCTTATGGAAAAGAACTTGCATGACATCTTTTGTCCTACCCTCCCGTGGCAGCGGGGTCCTTACGGAAACTAAGGGATATTAAGGCCTCCTTTTAATAGATGTAAGTGCATCTAGTGCCCCTTAGTGATTTTGGTGTATTGAAGAAATAGGTTAAGGGACTAATTCGTTTGTGAGTGTACACAGGTCTATAAGTCTATGAGGAGTTTGATATTTACAGGAAAAGTCGACCCCTAAAAATGAATATCTTTGATTGAAGATTTTGGTATTTCTGAAGACTTTCATGAAGACTTTGAAAGTGAAGAAATTGGTGTGTCCGTGAAGACTTGATATTCATGTGAGGAATATGAAGCTTGAAGACTTTCGTTTCATAAGTTTTGTTTTTCTCTTTCTTGAGTCATAGGAAACACCGTACTGTTAAAGGGGGTCGAGGAAATACTAAGGAAAAATTTACATGTGATGCTCAACTCAAAATCCTACACCTACCAATCCCTTCGAGTGAAGCCATTGGAAATCTCATACAGTTCAGTCAATTTCTTCAGTGACAGAGACGAAGTTCTTCTGGTATCTGAGGAATTTGTCCTGACTGAGGAGTTAGGAATTCGCCAGTGTGGATTGCCTACACAGTGAGGAACATGATAGCCCTGAGGATTTTGCTACTCAAAATTCCGACCGTTGCTATGCTATGCGCCAGCTGTCCCAAAATATCTATCCACCTAACGGTCATATCATTGAAGGGCATTTATGTCTTATCATGTCAGGCTGCTCCTTAGGCTATAAATAGCCGCCCCCTACAACCACTAGCTGGTTGGCTGCTCCGAGAGAAACTGACACTTGTCATTTGAGAGCAACCCATCCTCTGAGGACTTTGAGCGAAAATCATCAAGTGAGGAAAAACCAAAAACCCAAAACCCAAACACCTACAAACCCCAAGTGATTGAAATGCTTGTTACCTTTGAAGACTGTGCTTCTTCCAGACGGTTAGACGTCATGGTCTAGAGCATCCAAGAGGAATTGTGGATCGTCGAGTGACCAAGTTTGTGAAGGTTTGGAAGTCGCCTAAAGACTTACCACGAGTGATTGGACGAGGTCTGTGTGACCTTAGTTCAAGGAGAATACGGTGAGGACTAGGTGTCTTGGACTAAGTGTCCTTGACTGGGTGTCCGGGACTGTGTGTCCTCGAGTTTAAATACTCAGCCGCTCCAACCAGACGTACAACTGAGACAGCAGTTGGAACTGGTCTACCAAATCATTGTCTTCACCAAGCTTACTGGTTCTATTCCCTCAACTCTTTCATTTCCTCATAACTATGTTGTGTGTTTGTTCATATCTGTGTTTGAAGACTTTGACTGAAGACTTTCTCAATTTCCTCAGTTCAATTTCTTCAGTCTGTTTGTCTTCATCCTGTGTTATCCTGTGATTACGCTTCCTGTACTCTGTGCCTGTCTTCATTTCGTCATGATGACTATGCTTGTATTCTATTATGTTTACTTTTGAGTACTTATTCCGCTGCTAGTAGTTCTTCGCCAAGGAATTTCCTCACTGGCAAATTCCTCAATGAAGAATTTCACAAAAATCGCCTATTCACCCCCCTCTAGTCGATATAACGCACTTTCAATTGGTATCAGAGCAAGGTACTCCCTTGTTCTGTGTGATTTTGGTTTAACCGCCTGGAGTTTTAGTTATGTCGACCGCAGGTATGATTAAGGTCTCTGCTGGGTGTCCTACCTTCGATGGGACGGACTACCCCTACTGGAAGAATAAGATGCGAATGCATCTTGAAGCAATTGATAACGATCTCTGGTATGTTGTGGAAAATGGTGTTCCCTTAGTCACACCTTCTCTAAATGCTGCTGATGTGAAGAGATTCAAGCAACTCGACTCTCAAGCGAAGAATATCATATGTGGCCATCTGAGCAAAGGACAGTATGGCAGAGTGAGTGCTTTGGAGACAGCGAAACTTATCTGGGACAGGTTGTCCAAAGTGAATGAAGGAGTCTCAACTCAGCGTGACTCTCGAGTTGATGTTCTTCGCAATCTCTTCAACCGCTTCAAAAGACTCGACAATGAAAATGTTCAACAAACCTTCGATCGTCTCACTGACATCTCAAATGAGCTTCAAGCACTTGGTGCCACTGACATCACCGACCATGAGGTGGTGAAGAAATTGCTGAGATCGCTTGATTCCTCATTTGACACTCTGGCATTGATGACACAAGAACGTGCTGATTACAAGTCACTTGATCCCGCTGATATTCTCGAGAGGCTAAATACTCATGGGTTCCAACTTGCTGAAAAGAGAGATCTCTATGGTTCAAGCTATGGCAGAACATGTGCACTGAAGGCCAAGGCAGTATCTGAGTCCGAAGATGAAGACTCTGGTAGCAGCCTTGGTGATCCTGAAGAACTGAGCCATGATCTGGCTCTGCTCGTGAAGAAGTTCCAAAAGTTCTCAAGACGTGGTCATCTTGGAAGATCCTCAAGGAGCAATGATTCCTCATCCAGTGACTACAAGAAGAGGCTCTCTCACAAATGCAAGAAACCTGGACATTTCATTCAAGATTGTCCTCAGTGGGAAAAGGAATCAAAGAAGAAGAAATACAAGGATTACAGTTTTGATGATGCAAAGAAAAAGAAGAAATCCACAAAATCTTCATCATCAAAATCCTCAAAGTCTTCATATCACAAGAAGAGTAGCTCCAAGAAGGCTAGGGTATTCATTAGCAAGGAAATGGACTCTGAGGCTGAATCTGAAGAAAATGAGGAAGAGGAGACATCTGAGGAATCCGAATCCGGAGTGGCGAGCCTAGCTCTCGCTACTGCATTCATCAGCAAGTCTATCTTCAACACTGAAGAAAATGACCTCACCAACAAGGCTGATGAAAGCGATGATGACTACGCTCCCACCTATTGCTTCATGGCAAAGGGTGCCAAGGTACTCAAATATACCTCCTCTGAATCAAGTGAGAATGAATCTGATGAAAACTTTAAGCCCAACTATTCTAAACTTGCTAAGATTGCTATAAAACAACAAAGGGCTTTAGAAAAGGTTCAAAACATGCTAAATAAAAGTTATGATATGTTGGGTGAAGAAATGGATCGCACTGAAACTTTAACTGAAAATCTTCAGAGACTTCAGTCCAAGCTTGACAAACTTCAAAGTCATCATAACACTCTCTTATCGGATCATGAGAAGCTTTATTATGAATTTCTTCAAAGAAAGCAAGATCTTGAAAAGCTAAGAGTGAGTTATGAAGATCTTCAGAAGGAGCGTGATTCATTACTTGCTCAACAAATCAATGCTTCTCAGGAAGAATTTGTTCCTCCATGCTTGAAGTGCATTGAACGTGAATCTGCTAATTCTTCACCTGAATGTTCAAATGCTGCTAATGTTTCAAATTCCTCACATGCCTCTGCTATCACTAATTCCTCATCTGAGGACATTGCTAGTATCACTGACGATGCAGGGCTGAAGGAATTGTACACGACAGGCATGTACAAAAGCCTCAAAGGGCATTAGGCTCTTTGTGATGTGCTTAAAAAGCAGATCCTCAACAGGAACCCTAGGAAAGAGGGTATCGCCTTTGAGAGGAAACTCAATGCTGATGGTACATATTGGAAGCCTGAGCAATACCCAAAACTACATGGGTTGCTGTAAAGGGACCTCCAGTTGATCCATCTAACTTATATGGATTTGCATGTGAATCTCCTCATTCTGATGATGAGTCAATTGACTCCAACTATAAGCTATTCAAAAATCAAAATGGTGAAGTATTTGCTAGATATGTTGGCACTAACTGCAGGAACGGCTCCCCTATGAAGAAAATCTGGGTTCCCAAAAGATGCCTTGAAAATCTTCAGGTGAATGTCATCATGACTCCTGTGAAGAATAGGAACCTCAGATCAAATTCTTCATATGGACCAAATTCCTCATATGGATCAAAGTCCTCATATGAACATCATCGTGCTAACCCGTCTGTTTCGCAGGGAAGATCTAACGATTATGGATATGTGCATTATTCTTCAAATCATTATGTCCATAAGTCCTCGAAGAATTTCTCTGCATACTCTTATGCTTACTCTAACCCCTCTTATGTGAAATGAAATGGACTGGCTTCTATGCCATCCTTTTCGTATGGAGCTCGCAGAATGATGAACTCTTTGCCACCCCTCCAGATGTGGGTGGTGAAGAAAAAGAACTAATCTCTTCTGCAGGGTCAGGTCTCCAGACGCACGTAATTGTCTGAAGAATTTGCTGGAGACCTGAGCTTGCCTTATAGGACGCAGGCTAATCATGAAGAAATGAACTTTCATTTCTCACGTCCTCATATTGCTTTATCAGTTCTTTTACTTGATGAAATTGATCTGATGAATTGATGTCATATTCTTCACTGATGAAGTATATGAGTTTGTAAGCTGCACTAATTCATCTGCAGGATAATCAACCTAAAGCCACTGAGTGGGTCCTCGATAGTGGATGTACAAACCACATGACTGGTGACAAGAATCTATTGATGGATGCTCCATTATCTCCGTCGCATCTGAAGCATATCATCTTTGCTGACAAAGGCAAAAGTCAGGTATTGGGTCTAGGTAAGGTTGTGATTACAAAGGATCGACACATGGACAAAGTCATGCTTGTTGAGTCCTTAGGATACAACCTTATGTCTGTCTCAATGCTTTGTGATCTTGATATGGTTGTTGTCTTTGGCAAGTACCGTTGTGTTGTGGTTATGGAAGCTGACAATTCCAATGTCTTTGAAGGCTTTAGGAGAGGAGACATGTATATTGTTGATTTCTCTACAGGACCACAACCAGCCATGTGCTTACTTGCAAAAGCTTCAGAAGGCTGGCTCTGGCATCGACGACTTGGTCATGCAGGCATGAGGAATTTACACACGCTTGCGAAGAAGAAGCATGTCATTGGCATCGAGAATGTCAAATTCCTCAAGGATCACCTATGCGGAGCCTGTGAAGCTAGGAAGATGACGAAGGCCAAGCATCCAGCAAAGACTATCATGACCACCACTCGCCCGTTTGAATTGCTTCACATTGATCTCTTTGGTCCTAATCATTATTCTGCTATTTCAAATGAAGCATCTCAATATGGCTTTGTTATTGTTGATGATTATTCTCGCTATACATGGGTACACCTTGTTACTTACAAACATGAAGTGCAGGAAGTCTTCAAACGATTTTCCTCGAGGGCTTCAACCAACTTTGGTGTGAAGATCAAGCACATCAGAAGTGACAATGGCACTGAGTTCAAGAATTCTGGTCTCGATGACTATCTTGATGAACTTGGTATTACTCATGAGTTATCTCCTCCCTACACTCCTCAGCAGAATGGCGTCGTGGAGCGCAAGAACAGGACTCTTGCTGAGATGGCTCGCACTATGCTTGATGAATACAAAACGCCTCATCGTTTCTGTACTGAGGCAATTGATACTGCGTGCCACATCATCAACAGAGTATATCTTCACAAATTCTTCAAAAAGACTGCCTATGAACTCCTCACTGATAAGAAACCCAATGTAAGTTATTTCAAAGTCTTCGGTGCTAAATGTTGGATTAGAGATCCTCATCACAACTCAAAATTTGCACCAAAAGCACATGAAGGTTTTATGCTTGGTTACGGAAAGGACTCGCACACCTACAGAGTCTTCAACAACGTTCTTCACAAAGTTGTTGAAACTGTAGATGTGAGGTTCGATGAAACTAATGGCTCGCAAAGAGAGCACCTACCTACTGTGATAGATGAACCAGCACCTGAGGAAACTATCAAGTTCAAGGCTACTGAGGATGTCATTCCTACTGAAGAATCTGCTGAAGAATTCATTCCAGAACATGAAGAACGTCGAGATAATGCACCTGAAGAAAATGCTGAAGAAAACGCTGATCAAACTCTTCAATGACAACCAGCTCATCCTCGCATTGCAAAAGAAGTGCAAGTTGAAAAGATCATCAATGAC